>NC_073745.1:127513207-127742782 GCF_029784135.1 Toxorhynchites rutilus septentrionalis
CGATACGCACTGACCATTCAATGCAACTTAACAAAATACATCATTATTAAACCCACAATAGACAAACAAGCATCCACCATAGCCAAAGCCTTCATAGAAAACTTAATTCTGGTCTATGGAATTCCAAAACTCATCCAAACAGACCAAGGAACTGAATATAAGAACGAGTTATTCGAAAACATAGCTTCATTACTGAAGCTTAAACAAAATTTTTCCACTCCATATCACCCTCAATCAATAGGAAGCCTGGAAAGGAACCATCGTTGTCTTAACGAGTACGTAAGGCAATTCGTCAACCAAGCACAGAGTGACTGGGATGAATGGTTGCCTTACTACACATTCTGCTACAACACAACACCACACACAGATTTCTCATACACTCCATTCGAGTTAGTTTTTGGAACGAATGCTAAATTACCACAAAACCTCACAACAAGCACATATGTAGAACCAATTTACAACATGGATTTATATTACAAAGAACTTAAATATAAACTACAAATAGCATCAAATACCGCTAGGGAAATAATTGATAAGGTAAGAAAAGCCAGAAATGAGACACAGAAAACCATGGCTAGACCATCAAAAGTAGCCATTAATGATCTAGTATTTCTATCAAACGAAAACAGATCCAAATTAGACAAAGTATACGTAGGACCATATATAATAATTGACATTAAACACCCTAACGTAACAATAAGAGATGATCAAACCAATAAAGTCCAGACTGTACATAAAAACAGAATAATACCATATGAGCAACCCCACCCTAAGGGGAAAGGGATACCTAGTTAACAGTTAATCCTTCCGACAGTTATTATCAAATGTAAAATGTATATATTAAACAAATATTAAAAATAAATATATTTATAAGCAAATAGAACACCCAACGAAGACAATCCGTATAATCATATTATAAGGATAATCTTTATAAACAAACTTAATTTTTACCTGAATACACGAAAAATGTACATATCACAAACATTGAATAAACACTAAAATTGTAAGGTCAGACGAATCTTTCCACCTAATTTAACTTGAATGACTTCTCAATGTTACGTCATTCTCCGAAAGGGGAAAGGTGTAATATGATCACGCTTAAACCCAACTCATCAATATTCAAGACCTCTAAGGCAATAAACCACCCCCGAGGGCGCTGGGCGATATAAACATAAAATGTGATACGATACCCGAGCCAGCAATCTGGCCCAAGGGTTCGTTTACTATTTATGATTGTATAACTCGACGCGCACCAACGGCAGCGGCGAGTTTGTCTTCCTTCCGCCCCGCTGCGAGTTTAGCTAGCAGCAGAAATTTAACCAAACATGTGGCGCGCATCCGGCACACATGTTTCAGCACTTTCTTTTCCTATTTACTTTGACCCACAAAGAAGTGCTTTCTCTCTCTCTCCGAAGAACGCGTCTGACCAAGGCCATCACAGCCCACTCTAACTGCTGGTGCGATGCTCCGCCCAGCATAATTTGTAAATATTCTGTGTAGAGTTTAAGCCTATTTTTGTAAACTAGTATTTAAGCCCCGAGAGTCTTTTCTTTGGACACAGATGCCAGTTGACAGTATACAATAGAGAGGCGACGCTTGTACGAATAGCGTTTGTGTTTATTAATTTACCAAATCCGAAAGTCGACGCCACTGAATGGCGTAAGATCCTTCTTCTCGTTTACAGGGGTCTCCGTAGCCACATTGGTTGCGCGTTCGCTTAGTAAGCGATCGATCGTGAGTTCAAAACTCAGGGCCCTCATTGACCATCTTTGTGTTGTTACAGAATAGCTACGTCCACGCAACAATCATCAACGATGGAGATCGATCCACGGTCGAAATAAGATCGATTCATCCATACAACTGCTCTGCTTTGCAAGACACATCGGGCTGCTGCTCTATAAATAACTCAACAATGATCAATCAACTGTCTCCGCTGTCCGGTCTAACTGGATAATGGAAGAACAGAAAGAATACTCTTACGCCTAAATGGCTACTGTGTGAATGTACCATATGTAATGGTATAGAAGGAATACTGGCGAATGGCAACTGTGAAATGTGCTAATTATAGATATGATAACCATGTGGCATGTACACGATTAAAATTCGGCTCCTTTACTGCTAAAATGCTAATGAGCCTTAAATAAATAAATGGGATAAAAAAAAAACGACAATTATCTAGATAATTTATGGGAAACACTAAATAATCAACCTTCTGATTCCAGGTAAATCTACTCCACCAGGGAAAGTTTCGAAAAATGTTCGAAATGGACATTTACGACTGG
Organism: Toxorhynchites rutilus septentrionalis; assembly: GCF_029784135.1. Taxonomy (NCBI): domain Eukaryota; kingdom Metazoa; phylum Arthropoda; class Insecta; order Diptera; family Culicidae; genus Toxorhynchites; species Toxorhynchites rutilus. The sequence continues at coordinate 127,515,490 of NC_073745.1, forward strand.
GACCGGAGGCGACGCTACCCTGGGAAGATATTCTTCTTCGAAAAGTGTATCATCTACACCGAAAAATTCAAGGATTATCTCGAGTACAGAGGCCATTACGTAGATTCCGAAGTGGGATTGCATAACGAGGGCAGAATGAAGTTGAACGTATTCGCCCAGAAGAGAGGTATCCGAGAGGTGGAGTTCTCCGGCAGTGATATTAGCAGCGTTCAGAAAATGGCAACCTATATCGAGAATGTCATGCATGGATTCGCGATGCAAGAACGCCAACGGATCAACGATCTTAGCCGGAAGAGAGACCGATACGAACAGCGAGTGCCCAGCGTGATGACAATCAACCGGGGGAGTTATGCGAGCAGCAGGAGCGCTTTCTCGATAACCAGTAATACTAGTAATCGTAAGTCTACTCTCCTGCCTGAGCGATTCAGAAAAAAATACCGTATTTCGTTTTCTTCAGGTGACAGTTTGGAATCAACGTCCCAAACAACGTGGTACGTTGAATTGTAAGTGGAACACTTCGTGTTCGCTGACATCAGATGTGTGTGTGTGTTCACACATTTGTTAGTATTCTAAACATAGATTTAAAATAAATGTGCTTATCATCAAACGTGCTGTTTCGTCTTTTATCTCATATTGCAATACATGTTTTTATCCGTACTATGTTTTCACGTCCAAAGCTAGCGTTCGATTTGTGTTTGTGTGCTCTATGATAATGGTGATTCATTCCAGGGACTCGGAAGTGCCCTTCCCAAATCTAGCATCTTCGCAAAAGCACTTTTGCCAGATTTTGGCAGCCAATCGGAAGCACTATTTCAACGAACTACCGGAAGAACTATCAGACAAAATCTCCCAGTTCATAAATGTTTATGATCAACTTTTGGAAATTCATACAAAACGAGTCCTGGAGGATTTTATGCAATCCGATCTGGGCATAGACGAAATATGTGAGCTGTTCATAGAATATTTCAAGGTTCTTATTACAGATATTCTGTTTCTGAATTAACGTCAAAATAAACTCCTATTATCACAGGTAGACCTATTCGAACCTTACAACACCTATCTGAGGTATTTTAAGAAAGCTGCTGGAATCATGAAGAACATCCACAAAGCATCGGTAAGTTTCACAATCATTTCAGGAAGTCATCTAAAGAATCCTAATAGGTTTCTTCACTCAACAGCGATCCTCGCTGAGTACCACAATGGTGGCACAGTCTGCAGAGGATTTCACTTTTCTACTGATTGATATTTGGAACAAATACCAGAACTTTGTTCAATCTAGAATCGTCCAGATGTCCGAGGAAATGAATGGAAACGTCGATGAAGTCGATAAAGATCTCTTTCGTAAGCTTGCTTTCGTAGAGGTTCAAATCAATACATTCCGTACAACGTTGCTTCAGAACTATCGACTATACAACTTAGACGAAGGAATATCAGTATCTAGCCACGGATTAGTGGTCTATTCGGAAAGAATCCGGTATGGAAACGAAACAATCAGCAATCACAGAATTCTGTTATGTGAGAAGGCAGCAATCTGCGTTAGAGTACAACTGGTTAAAGAAATCGAACGAAAGGTGGAAAAATACAACCGAATTGTGTTCGTTGAGAAGTTTAAACCAGGAATTCCAGCGGCTGGACTGAGTAGGAAATCCGAAATGAGGCTCAATTTTGAGATCAACGGTCGGAAGCACCCAGTCGATTTCGCCCATAAAGCAGGTAGGGATAAATTCTTGGGGAATTATCGCATGATGTTCGAGAGGCAGTCAAAATTAGTTTGAAAAAGTATTGTAAATTTTATTAAAATTGATGCTTAGAAAGTGTGAATTTTGGTTAACGAGTTGATGGTACAATAAATAACATCGCATGCAATCATGTGCATTCGTTTTTCCTTTAAATTTTAAATCCTTTATAAATTACACTCGAAAACTGTTCGTTACTACCAATCGGCTATAACTTTTTTTTATACTTATATCAGTCATTCAATGCCAAACCAATGAAGTTTTTCTCAGATTCTTGGAAAGTGATTGTTTTGTTCCTTATTGTGAAATATTAGAGCCGTGTTTTTTAAATTTTTCATTAGGGTGCCCATAGGATGGTCCGAAAAATCAACCTTTTCCCCCTTTTTTTCAAAAATGTCTTTCCAAAAATTCCTAATTTTTTAACAACCTTACCAATTCAGATGATCGAAATATCAATTTAAAGCCAATGAGCTTTTTCGAAAAAAAAATACATTTGCGAAAAATCTAGGAATTTTATTTTCTAAATTATTGATTGTATCTTTATATATAAAAGAGAGTTTTTCCCACGTACGTATAACTCGTCCATATATTTTGTGAGTTTGTCTTTACCCAAATTAGAATGATAGAGTACTTTGGAAAATATTTGAGATGATTGAAAAATTCGAAAAAATTTACTATGCATATCTTTATATATAAGAAGGATGTTTAAAATAAGAAGGAAAAATTCTAAAATAAGAGGTACGCATATGTATGTTTCGCTGTAAAAATCATCATTTAAATCAATTTTACAGATCTGAACGATAACATACAAACTCTCTTGAAGTATATTCGTTATTTTTACCAACCAAAATATTCTCTAGCAATACATTATATGGCAGAACAACGTTTGCCGGGTCAGCTAGTTTTTTATAGTTTACTTGGTTGAAGATAGAGGGCGTTATATTTTTCTATAATTTTTCTTGAAAGCTAATATTCTTTTACATAATATATCCAAAAATCAGGGTGGTTCCATGACCTAGTGGTAGGCGTTGCGCTTGCCAATATGGGGCAGTTTCGGGTTCTATTCCCGTTCGGTTCAGAAATTTTATCGTCAATGATCGTTTTTCTGGCTTGCACTGATTCAGGGGAACCTTCCAGGGTGTGGTAGGATGAACAATGAGCCACAAAAGGCCGGAAACAGCTCGATGGATTCGTTCGACAACTCGCAAGTAGATCAGACAAGTTTTCTAATCTTTCTAACAAAGGTGTTTTTTCCACATCGAATCAGACTGTGTTTTTTCATCGTTTGCGCTTGCTAGTGGAGCTAAGCTCAAAGTGGTGCGCGACCGACACGCTGAGGATACAATTCAAACAGATTCATCACACACGCCACACAGCAGCGGCAAGTATAAGTTTATTTTTCTTTTGTCTTTCTATCATTCCTTCTACCATCTGTGCTCAATTTACACCATTGTTCATTTTTGTGTTAACCAAATCGGCAAAAGTTGGCATTAGGGGTATACATTTTCCTTGGTTACATTTCCGTTGAACTTTCATTGGAACTTTTTTGATTTTAGAATTTTATTATATAAAATAAATTGAATAAATATTAAGCAGCATAACCTTATATTATTGTTTTGCTTACTTATTTATTTTGATAATTATTATATTCCAATCATATCGAACAGTTGGCCGATTTTTTCTAATATGGCTAAGGGCGGAAAGGACCCCCCGTTGACGCCATTGAATATTTCTGATACCGAACCTCCTCCTGAAGAGCAGAAGGATGAAGCAGAAAGTTAGGAAGAAAATTCTGTTCACGAAGTTGAAAGTTCCGAAAATGAGGAAATCGACGAGAAACAGGATTTTCGTCCAAAAGAATACCCTGAAGGCTCCAAAGGCACATTCATAGTGTACTTTAGACGAAAATCCAAACCTCTCAATGTCATTCGCATCTCGAAGGAGCTAACAAAGAATTTTTCTGATGTTACCGAGATTACACGGATGGGGCCAGACAAACTACGAGTTGTCGTCTCAAGTAGGACCCAAGCGAACAAAAAAACACGCTTCGACCTCTTTGCGATTGAATATCGGGTATATGTACCCTGTTGTAACGTCGAAATAGACGGCGTAATAACCGAAAAGGGTTCGACCCAAAAAGAGATAATCGATGGTATCGGTCGCTTCAAGAACTCCACACTAAAAACTGTGAAGATTCTTGCATGCGATCGACTAAAATCTGTGTCATATAAAAACGACAAAAAAGTTCTCAATCGGATAAACGCTTTTCGTGTGACTTTCGAGGGTTCCACCCTTCCAAACTACGTTGCAATAGGGGCCCTTCGTTTAACTGTTCGGTTGTTTGTACCCCGGGTAAAGAAATGCAACAAATGTATGCAACTCGGTCACACGGCCGCCTATTGTTGCAATAAAAAACGTTGCGTAGATTGTGGAGAGAGCCATGATGAGAATCCTTGCGCGAAAGAGCACAAGTGTCTTCATTGCGGCGAGACTCCTCATGATCTTCTTCAATGCCCGGTGTACATTCAACGAGGGGAAAAAATCAAGCGTTCCCTAAAGGAACGTTCCAAGCGGACTTATGCAGAAATGCTTAAGAGTTCCTTGCCAACGACACAGGACAATCCCTACACCATTCTGCAGAACGACGAGCCTGTTGCAGACGCTCCCAATGCAGGAAGTTCCGGTACATCGCAGGGTGCCATCAGGAAGAGAAAAATTACTTCTTTTCCATCACTCCCCAGAAAGACGACCGAAACTTCCCATGTTGGAATGAAAAGTCCAATTGAACGTGCTGAGAATAGACCGAAGCAAGTACCTCCTGGTTTAAGCGATTCTTCTACGCACCAGGGGTCATCAGCACTTCCCGCACCGAACACGTCTGTTCCTTTTTCGCGGTTGAAGCAACATCCACTACCTAGCTTGCTTGTGCTTTCAGACCGTGTGGATAACATTTAAAAGCTTTGAATATGCATGATCCTCTTAAAAGCATAGTATTATGTTTGCTTCCGGTTGTGAGAACATTTTTGAAAGAAAAATGTGTTCATTTCCCTCGATGCCTTATTCAGCGCAAGAGGTCAAGGATTTGACAACTCAGCAATTCCAAATGAAATCGTCCTAAAAATGCAGATTTTAAAAACTTGTATTTTTGATTTCAATGAATTCCGTTTGGGTTGGAAGAAATATGAGTTTTTCACAGTAATTGTGATTTTTTTGACTCAAGCGTAACTTTTGAGAAGGGTATATCGATTTTAGTAAGAGAAATCTTTGATAATTTATATCTCAAAAACTATGAGTCGTACCGAAATAGTATCTTAGAAAGAGTTATAGAGTATTGATGGTTGAATATGAAAAAAGTGTACACTGAGAAAAAAAATAGTACTCTTTTTTTATTTACAAAATAAAAATTCAATTTGCAATATCTAAAATACATATTTTTTAATTTTTTTTTTATTTTTTCATACAAAATAGAAGTCATGTAGAAAATTGAAAAATGGGCCCAAGATGGTAAAACTATTTTTGACGAACTTTGTGGAACACCGAATTTTTAGAAATTTTCTAATATTTCTAATTTATTGTTTTTTTTTTATAGTAAATAATCCCTTTTAATATGTTTGTCGTGTTATACCATCATGTTCATGAAATTTTATGAATTTGCTTATAATTTCCAACAACTTTTCCGAATACATCATTATGGTTCATTTTTTGACGCAAGAGTAACTTTTGAGAAGGTAGTATCGGTTTTAGTAAGAGTAATCTTTGATAATTTATTACTCAAAAAATATGAGTCGTACAGAAACAGTGTCTTAGAAAGAGTTATAGAGTATTGTTGGCTTAATTTGAAAAAAATACACTGAAGAAAAAAATTAGTACTCTTTTTTTATGTACAAAATAAAATTTTAATTTGCGATATCAAAAATATGTATTTTTTTTATATTTTTTGCACATATCCTTATATCCCATCCTTTTCCTGAAACAAAATGTCACCCTTCTAAACTCGAGCAAGCCACGAGTAATCGGTTCTCTACTTCATTAACATTAGAATTAATAAAAAATGTTTATATATACTTGTAACTATACAGATAGGAGTTTGGCTCCTCTAAACTTATGTAACTGAGCCTGTAAAAATAAACGATTTAATAAAAAAAAAATATTTTTTGCAATTATTTCATATAAAATAGAAGTCGTGTAGAAAATTTAAAAAATGGGCCCAAGATTGTAAAACTATTTTTGACGAAATTTGTGGAACATTTAAACAATTATAAGAAAATTCATAAAATTTCATGAACATGACGGTATGACACGACAAACATATTAGAAGAGATTATTTACTATAAAAAAGATTATAAATTAGAAATATTTTTTTAAATATCTCGAGAATGGTTGCATTTAGAAGGAGATTGATAATAACTTTTTTTGTTTTAAATCACATCAGAATTCATAATTCGTGGCTAAGAATGATTGCTAACATACAAAAATTCGAAGTTTCGAAAATTCCTAAAAATTCGATGTTCCACAAATTTCGTCAAAAATAGTTTTACCATCTTGGACCCATTTTTTAAATTTTCTACATGACTTCTATTTTATATGAAAAAATTGAAAAAAATATAAAAAAATACATATTTTTTCATATCGCAAATAAAAATTTTATTTTCTAAATAAAAAAAGAGTACTAATTTTTCTTCTCAGTGTATATTTTTTTCATAATACTTTTTCATATAACTCTTTCTAAGACACTATTTCGGTACGACTCATAGATTTTGAGATATGAATTATCAAAGATTTCTCTTACTCAAATCGATACGCCCTTTTCAAAAGATACGCTTGAGTAAAAAAATTCCCAATTGCTGTGGAAAACTCATATTTCCTCTAACCCAAACAGAATACACACTTTCATTCGAATCAAAAATACTCATGTTTTGTCATTTGTTGATTTGGAATTGCTGAACTGTTATACAGTAGAATTGCAGAAGCATCATCCCTAAACCAGACCAATTTAAATTTTTAGTTCACAGTTCTAACTGTGACGTATTTTCTCTCTGTGAAACATGGCTTTGTTCAGACGAAGAGCTGAATTTTCTAGATTTCAACATTATTCGCCTCGGTCGAAACGACTCGCTTGGTGGCGTACAATTGGGGATAAAAAAACGTCACTCCTTCTATAGAGTCACTATCACATCGATTACAGGTATTGAAGTTGTCGCTTGCCAGACACAAATCAATGGCAAAAACCTCTGCATTGCTTTGATATATATTCCTCCCAGAACTATGGTAGGCCGCCATCAATTTCTGATATCATCGAGGCATTGCCGGAGCCTCGGTTAATCTTAGGTGACCTCAACTCTCATGGAACAGCATGGGGATCACTCTACGATGACAGCCGTGCCACGTTGATTTATGATCTGTGCGACAACTTCAACATGACAGTTTTAAATACAGGGGAAGCAACTAGGATAGCCAACCCTCCTGCACGGGCAAGCATGCTAGACATATCTCTCTGCTCTTCTTCATTATCCCTGGATTGCACATGGACGGTAATCCAAGATCCCCACGGTAGTGATCACCTACCAATAATTTTATCGATCGCCAATGAATTAAGATCTAGTGAGTCAGTCGATATTGCGTATGACCTCACGAAAAATAAAATTTGAAAATTTGCGGAATTAATACCCGAAGCAATCGTTTCGATGCATGGACTTCCTCCTCTTGAAGAGTAAAACTTTATATAGCGCACTTCAAACTCAAAAGAAACGTGTTCCTGCTACCACTTTCCGACGTCGTACTCCATCACTTTGTTGGGATAAGGAGTGCTCAAAGGTCTATCGTGAAAAATCATCCGCTTTCAAAATATCAGGAAAACTGGATTAGTGGGATGGTTTCGAAAGTACCAAGATCTTGAAATCAAACTAAAAGGTTTGATTAAAGCAAAAAAACGTGGATATTGGCGGACATTCGTCAATGGTTTTTCAAGGGAGACCGCTATGAGCACTCTTTGGAATACGGCTAGGAGAATGCGTGGCTGGAACCATACAAATGAAAGTGAGAAATACTCTGACCGTTGGAATTTCAAATTTGCAGGGAAGGTTTGTCCCGATTCCGTTCCTGCGTTCGTCATACTCGACATACCGCCTCAAAGCGATTATGAGAATTTTTCGATGATAAAATTCTCAATTGCTCTTCTCTCATATAACAATTCAGCTCCGGGGTCGGACAAGATTAAATTCAACTTGTTGAAGAATCTTCCCCGGCTTAGCAAAACAGCGTTTGCTGAACTTGTTCAACAAGTTTCTGGAGCTGAATATAGTCCCGCATGACTGGAGACAAGTGAGTGATAGCCATACGAAAACCCAACAAGCCGGCTTGCGATCACAATTCGTATAGGCCGATTGCAATGTTATCCTGTATTCGTAAATTGTTAGAGAAAATGATGCTACTTCGTTTGGACAAGTGGGTCGAAACGAACAATTTGTTGTCAGATACGCAGTTTGGTTTCCGGGGTAAAGGGACGAATGATTGTCTCGCGCTGCTATCTTCTGAAATTCAAATTGCATTTGCTGGTAAAGAACAAACGGCTTCTATTTTTCTTGCTATCGAAGAGGCATTTAATTCAGTTTCATGGAAATTCTCTCAGAGAAGCTTCATAACCGTGGACTTTCAACAATTCTGAATAATTTCCTGTACAATTTACTGTCAGAAAAGCACATGATTTTCTCTCATGGCAACTCGAAACAGTTACACTCGTTACAGTTTCATGGGCCTACCGCAAGGCTCCTGCCTAAGTTCCCTCTTGTATAGTTTTTACGTCAATGATATGGATGATTGTCTAACTAGAGATTGCACGTTGAGACAACTTGCAGACGATGGAGTTACCTCCATCACGTGTGTTAATACCGTCGTTCTGCAAAATTCTTTGCAAGATACCCTGTACAACCTATTCACGTGGGCTCTCAGGCTGGGTATCGAATTCTCTACGGAAAAAAACCGAAATGGTCGTATTTTCTAGAAAGCACGAACCCGCCCAATTCCAGCTTCACCAATCCGGCGAAACGATCAGGCACTCTATGTTTTTCAAATACCTGGATGTATATTTGGATTCTAAATGTACCTGGGGGAGACACATTGCGTATCTGAAACAGAAATGCCAGCAAAGAATCAATTTTCTCCAAACAAACAATAAGCTCCTCTAAGCAAACAAATGCCGCTCAGTCCTGGTGGTACTCGGGACGTAATACAGCAGTATCACGATGGCTTGCAAGCCGCACCACAAAAACACCAATCAACGAACGATACAAAATAAGAATTGAACCAGACTAATCGACACAGACCCAGGCGACGAAAACGGACTAAGGATTGGAAACTCGGAACGTGGAATTGTAGATTTCTCAATTTAATCTGAAGTACTCGTGTGCTTTCCAAACTATTGGAAAACCGCAAGTTTTCTCATCGTAGCGCTGCAGGAAGTGTATTGGACAGGATCTACAGTACGTACGTTTCGCGAGTGACATACCATCTACCAGAGCTGCGGCAACACAAACAAGCTAGCTTTCATTGTGGTGGGCAGCATGCAGAAGCGTGTGGTTGGGTGGTGGACAATCAATCCACAAATGTGCTGATTGAGGATTATGGGCCAATTCTCCAACATCAACTTCATTAACCGAAAACACCGCACATTCAGTTTAAGCCGCGCTGCCGGAAGACGACCCAATTAACGAAGCTCCTCTTGAAGACTGTTGGAGCATGATTAAAACAGTCATGAACAGCATAGCAGATAACATCTTTGGACAAGTGGAAGTTATCAGACCGGGTTCATCGGAGGTTGGGTTACTACTGACCAAATCTTCACCTTGCGGCAAATCCTCCAGAAATGCTGTGAGTACAGAGTCCCAACGCATCATCTATTCATCGACTTCCATGTTGCATATGATTGAATAACACGAAAAGAGCTATGGAGAATCATAGATGAAAACGGCTTCGCCGGGAAGCTGACAAAACTGTATAAGGCTACGATGGATAAAATACAGTGCTGTGTGCGAATATCGGGTGGATTATCTGATTCATTCGAGTCCTGCCTCTCTCGTCTGCTATTCAACATTGCGTTAGGGGTTATGAGACGAGCGGCGTTTGACTTGCGGGGTACGACTTTCAATAGATCTAGCCAATTCATCTGCTCCACTGATGACATAGACATTGTCGGCAGAACATTTGAGATGGTAGCTGAACATGCTGAACATGCTGAATAAAATTAAAAAAGCGTGATAGTGCTACAAGTACAGGGTTTTCCAACTTTAAATTCCGAAAGTAAATTGAAATAAATCACACTTAGAATTCGACTTTCGATAAAAATTTTATTTCAAATTAAAGTTTGGTTTATGCCATTATGTGTGAAATACAACATCATTCAAATGTCCACCTAGGGCTTCCTCGCACACCTTGATCCGGAACAGGTAATTTTCGATGACTTTTCGGCACATATGGGGCGGTATCTCGGTCATAACTTCACGAATGTTCTCTTTCAAATGTTCAAGAGTTTGCGGAGAGTTGGCATAGACACAGTCTTTCGCATAACCCCACAAATAAAAGTCTAGCGGGTTCAAATCGCATGATCTGGACGGCCAATTGGCATCACCCAAACGCGAAATTATGCGTCCCTCAAATTTCGTTCGCAATATGGCCATGTTCGGTCGTGTTGTGTGGCACGTGGCGCCGTCCTGCTGAAACCACATGTCATCCGTATCCATATCTTCAATTTGTGGCAAAAAAAATCGGTTAACATGCGGCCATAGCACTCACCATTCACAGTTACCGTCTCGCCGTCCTCATTTTCAAATAAATACGGCCCGATGACTCCACCAGACCATAATGCGCACTAAACAGTGACTTTTGGCGGATGCAATGGCCTCTCAACAATCACGTGTGGATTTTCTGAGCCCCATATACGGAAATTTTGGGTGTTCACATAGCCACCGAGCTCGAAATGTGCATCATCGCTGAATAAAATTTGATGCGAAAATTTAGCATTTTGCTGCTGTTGTTCGTTCACCCAATCGACGTAAGCCCGACGCATTCCATGGTCACCACGCTCTAATTTTTGTACCAGTTGGACTTTATATGGATGTAGGTGCAAGTCCAAATGCAAAATTCGCCACAAGGATGTGTTTGACAAGCCCAATTGCTGAGCACGTCGTGGAATCGAAACATTCGGGTCATCCTCCACACTGGCAGCAACAGCAGCAATATTTTCGGCCGAACGCACATTACGATAATGCACAGGTTTCACAATATCCGCTACGGATCCAGTTTGTTCGAATTTACGCACTACATTAGCGATTGTGTGCTCTGTAGGCCGTCCATGACGACCAAAATCCGTCCGTAATGCTCGAAAAACATTTGCCGGTTTTTCATCATTTTTATAGTATATTTTAACAAAATTAACACGTTGTGCGATGCTAAAACGATCCATATTGTAAACTGGCAGACATTCAACTAACGATATGACGCTTTGGTTGACAGCTATGTCAAACGGTTGTCAGCGCAGGGCTGTATACTTTCGGAAGCCCGAAATGGAAAACCCTGTATAAACAGGTAAAAGAACTTGAACAAATTGTTAAAAGAAAGTCGATCAAAGTGCTAATGTGCATGTTCGATGTTTGCCGGCGATATTCTCTACAGGCACCGTTGAATCGGGACAGAATAATTGTGAACCCACAGCAGCGAAAATCAGCTTTATCTCCACGCAGCGAGCCACGAGAAAGTTACTATCAAAAGCACTAGATCAGCAGCAACAAACTCACCATCAGCAACAAGATTCAAACGGTGAGTCCGTTCCAATTACTTCTTCTGTAGAGGGTGGTGAGGACGCCACGGAGATTTCTGCCTTGAACCGCCTAAAGTCAGGAAATTTGAATAGCAAGACAAAGACGCTTCCAACAAAAGCCATTGTTCCATGGCGTAATTCGTGGACAATGGTCATAAAACGTGGACAATACTCGAAGAGGACCTGCGAACACTCCGAGTCTTCGAACTCGGGTGTTAAGAACTTATTTCGGCGATCTACAGGAGGTCTGCGTATGGAGGCGAGTGATGAACGACGAGCTAACGCAACTCACCGGCGAACTCAGTATCCAGAAAGTGATCAAAGCTGGAAGGAAACGGAGGGCAGGACATGTTGCAATAATGTCGGGCAACTATCCTGCAAAAATGGTATTCATTGGGAATCCGGCTGGTACGAGACGACGAGGAGTGCAGCGAGCAAGGTGATTAAACCAAGTGGAACAAGTGAGCACGGGGTGCCCGCGGAAATGGAGAGAGAGAGAGATAGCCACGAACCGAGTTGATTGAAAAAAAACAGGAAGTGGGTTATATCTGTGGTATAACCGCAAGGGTGACATAGGACTATCGTTGATTTAGTGATCATTTGTTTGAAGTTGTATCTGAATCAATTCATAATGAATGAATAAATTGCAAGATTGCTGAAAGTTCTTGTAAATCTGTGAGCAGATGAGTATATGTAAAAAATTATCATATATATTTAGAAAACTTCAATTGAACTCTTTCAAAGTTGTGGAGTGCTCCTGAAAAGAACCGGCTTGGTGTTATGTGGACCTGAAATGAGTGATTGCCAGATGGTTTGATTGGTGAGCCCATGTACGAAACGAAACAATTAGTATAAATAAATTCATAACAAGATTTATGTAAATGTGTGTGTATGGGTATGTGGATGTGGTGGGTGCTCCGATGCATCAAACGGAACCAATTTTCTGGCCAGGTCAGGCCAGGTGATGAATCTCTCGATCCCTCGATCCCTCGCCGTCCAGCTCGTCCAGCTCGTTATCTTGTCGATGATCTCACGAAAAATGAATGCGTTTCACCACCAGAATATCGCTTAAGTATGCTTTTTGTCCGTGATTGAATCGAAAGAAGGTGTGGTTTACGATGGCAATTTGGAAGGCAAACTAGAGGCGAATGAACTCTCTGAGTTTGAAACTTTCGGTGACTGAGCAATAATCGATTGAAAATTATGTTTTTCGCGATGCGAAACATTTTCCGTTGCACGCGCATCCAATATTGGAAACGAACATATCCTACTGAAGGGGAAGAATAATCATCAGATCTTCCTGCTAATTGAACTTGATTGAAAAATCAAAAAACAAATGTATTTGGTCGCAGCGTTATATGTTACAAAACATTTAAAAAAAAAACTCTTTCGGATGAATGTATTTTTCAATTCCCAGGGGAACTGACAGATTATTTTTCAGCAACAATAACATTTTCTCAGATTCTCTTCGATACTCGAAGCCCACTAGTGGTTAATGCTAACTCGATAAGCACCTGTTAATTGCACTTGATTGAAAAATCACAAACAAAACTCTTTTGCATAAATGTATTTTTAAATTCCCATGGGGAACTGGCAGATTATTTTTCAACAACGACAATATGTTTCCGGAATCTTCTCGATGCTGGATGGCATTTAAACGAAAGAATTTCCGCACGTATATATGTGTGTGTGGCGGCTGCTTCGATGTCTCAAACGGAACCTTTTTCCGATGCTGATACTCTCTCGGTCGTCTTCTCTTTTTCTTCTGATGGATCGGCTTTTTGCGCTCCCTCACAGTTCCAAACTGAATGCGTTTCAGGTCAGGAATCTTCTCGATGCTGGATGGCATCCAAAGGAGAAAAGTTCCGCGCGTGTATGAGTGTATGCGGCGGCTGCTCCGATGTCTCAAACGGAACCGTTTGTGGCATCACTCTCCTCCTGATGGATTCCCTTCTGGCCTAAGGTGCACCAAAAGTATCTTGGTGACACCGTTCATCAGCGCTTTCATGATGAACTTCACCACCAGCTTCACTACAACAGCGACAACATGCTCCAATCGCTGTTCAATTATAACTGAGTGGACTTCCGAGCGGCACTCGCTTATATACCGATTGGTGATTTCAATATCCTGTTTCGAAAGCAATTTTAAGACTATTGAAACAAGTTTTTGGATGAAAAAGTAGCAAGTATATAACGCGTAGACATTTTATCTTTCGAATGAAGTGTTCATCATACCGTTTCGTTCAGTTATTTAGAAGCTATTAACGCTCAAAATCTCGGTCTCCGGCGTAACGCTTTCGTTTTCGAAACTTTGATTTTACACCCCGGTATAGAAATGAAAGACGTAGTCCTACGTCAAAAATGTCGATTAGGTCATGTTGTAAAAGCATTAAGCCAAAATAAATAAATAAATAAATAAATAAATGAATAAATAAATAAATAATTAAATGAATAAATAAATAAATAAATAAATACATACACTCGACAAAAAATATGAGAAACAGAGTACGAAATCGTAAATTTTAAGTGATTTTTGACATGATGTAACTTCATGAAAAATCAACGCATATCGATGGGTAGGGTAAATGATCTTGGTTTGTCCAATTTGGGGTGTTTTTACGCAACTAGTAAATGCAAATCGATTTTTCTTCATGAAAATCACACATAATCGATACGAGTTTGGGTTTGTTGAAAAGCCCCAAGTCTCTAGTTGCTAATACTACCATAAAGTGTTGAAATTATTCAAATTTTTATGTTTTTTAACGATTTTCCTTAAAGAAGAATTATGATCATGGTTTGACCACCTCTGATCATGGTTTGCCTAAAAAAATAATCATGGTTTGTCCGGTTTTAGAAATCTCCATTTTTGAATGAAAACATTCGAATTTACAATTAGATGTTGCATTTATCATTGCTTGAGTTTACTGTCATCATATTGATTCATTCATAATTTAGTGTTCACCTCAACACAATCAACACAGAAAAACCATACTACTGCTATGCGCGAAGCACACCATAAACAAACATAAACAAACTGCAGCGCGCCAAGCGGTTGCCATAGAAATCATGTGGACAAAACAACATTATTGAATTGGACAACTCATGATCAGAATTGAGTTCATCAAAATGCGTTAATTTAATGGTTTAGCTATGTAAATCCGATACAAATGGTGAGCAAGCATGATGTTTACAATATTTATAAGGGTTGTAATCCAGAAAAGGTCTGAATACGTGCCAAATAATCATCTGGTGATCGATTAAAAGTTAGCTCGAATGAGGGGCGCATTGACACAAATAGAAGGTGTATTTTATAATCCTTTAAAACATGTGATTTCGTAAAAATATACTATCAAACTACTATAAATCATGTAAAAGGCAATTTCATTTATATGTTTCGAAACATTCGAAGGCCTTATTTGACACAGGAGCGCTGAATTAGAGCATTCAAAAAAGTGGGCAAACCATGATCATATTTTCGACTGGACAAACCAAGATCATTTACCCTACATCATTTTGAAGCTACAACTCTCAGGTATTGGAATATTTTACGTACATATTTGTATCTTGGTGTGTGTAGGTGAAGTTGGCAACAATATCGGGAAGAGATGAAAAATCGATGTTTCTATTTTTTTTTTCAACGATTTTATAGACTAACACAATTTTTTGTTAACCATGTAGCGGCCAGCAGTTTAAATGTTTTAGGGCAAAACATACTCTATATGTATTTGCCCTAAGGTAGATTATAGATATGTATTTGCCCTAAGGTAGATTATAGATGGGGCGTGAGAATTCAGTTCAGAGAGTATGGGAGAGATTTCCTCGAGAGTTTTCGAGTATGCTGCTTCTCGATCGCGAATGCTGGAAAGCGGTGTTTCGACACTAGAATGAGACAGCCAGCTTTAGTCTTGGATATCCGAGTGCGGCCGATAAGTTTTCGGGGAAAGCAAATTACTTAGCCTGATTCCACTTTCCCTGAGCTGAGGATTTCTAAGCTCGCACATTCTACTGCTGATAGCTAAAAACGGTGGAAATACGCGGTTTGTTCCTTTTTCGTTCATTGCTGCTAAGTAATGAGTGTACTAGTTATCGTTGTTCCACACATTGAATTTTATAATTTCAGTTAGGCAATCGTTTGTGGTGTCCTTAGAAAGTATAGTTAGGTTGTGTGTCTGTGCTATCATTTCAAAGGTAATTCATTTTGAATTTAAACCAAGTGCGAACGCAGTGCTTATACCGACGTATTAGCCGAAGGCTACACTCTTCCCCACAGGCGGCGCATTCGTCTCATCGCAACGTCTCAACGCAGCGACAAAGCGTTTCCGCCGCATCGAAAACGGAAAGGCCGATTAAACGAAGAAAGCTCGGTTCGACTTCCGCCACATCAAAGTCAAGCATCATCAGCAACAAATCGGTGAGTCCGTTCCTTTTGTTCTGCTTCTGTGGAGGGTGGCGTCCGGAGAGGACGCCACGGAGATTTTTTGTAATCGACCGCATAAAATCCAGTTCGATTGAGCTGTAATACCCTTAGAAAAATCCTCGGTCGAAATCTACTAAATACATTTGGTAATGCAAAATTAGTAGAATGTACAAATTTTTTGTACATATTGTCAACAAACACGCATCCCTACCAGAGATTAGTATATTTTACTCGATTAGTAAGCTTGGATATTGTCATATCTGAAAATTGGTGAGAAAAGCGCGTATTAACCATTTTCATTGTTCCCATAAGGCAATACGGAGGTATAATAAGGATATAATTCTGATACGTGCATTTTCGTCGAGAAAATGTAGCCGATATTGGGCTTCCGAATCATGGTTCTGCTTGACATATGTGTTTATTAGTACGGTCGAAAATAACTAGAGATTGGTAGTATTTACCAAAAAATTCGTTATATTTACTAATTATTTCTCTCAGTGTAGGAAAGACAAAGACAAAGGGTAGCCATTGTTCCGGTGTCGTCATTCCCGGACAATGAAGCACACATAAAAGCTTTTTATCAGTGTACAAAGCACAAAGCAAGAGATCAAGTACGAAGCACAAAGCACAACGAAACAGTCAGGACTGCGATATACGTATAAAGACACACACACAAAGAAACAATAGAAAGGGAAGGCGAGAATGTTAGGCCTAAGAGAACATAGATGATAATAAATGTCGATTATAATTAGAAATAAATGTTACAATGTTATATAATATGTTATCGTTGAAATATATAGTTCAAAGTTAGCGTTATTAAATTTGGTGTTTGGAATTACGTTGATGTCGCGTGTTTATAATTCTTTCCGTTGTCCCGACTTTCGCGTAGCGAAGTTTGAATTGAATAGCGGTGAATAGCGACCTGGCCTGTGATGAGATTCATACAGGCACAGGTGGAATCTACTGATTTTTGGAGGTCAAATAAAGTTTGTTAAGGCTTCAGCTGGTTGTGGAGTTCTAGTTCGGGTATCGTAGCCTGGCTGAAACGATCCGTACTTCCATTACGGAGGTAGCATTACTGGAACTCGCCCTTAAAGGGAGTCTCTACCGGGCAAACGATCTTGGCGGGCAGTCTCCTTCGGGAGTGGCGCTTAAGCTGCGCGCTTTTAAAGGATCGGCCAGCCCACGGCTACAACCAACTCAACAGCAAATCCAATTAATCTTATCAACCAGCTTTCATTTGGTTCCAAGAACGTTCCTGTAGGATCTTATATACAGAGACATTTCTGTTTGAATGAAAAATTAAATTGTGTGGAAATGAAGTATTCCTGTGAGTATCATCACTCCTTGCAATTCTCGTACCTACAAACGCATGAAAACTGAAGTTACGAATCGTTTGTTCTGAGAGTCCCGTAGGATTTTGAGCTTCTGGCACGATTTGCGATTAAATGCTCCTCTAATTTACTCCAAACTTTGAAAAATTCGCTAGAAAAAACTGCTGAACGTATCAATGTGAAACATCCACAGATGTTTAGGGAATACACTAGGCTAAAAAGGATTAGAACTGTGCGCTATATATGCAGAATCAAAGTGGATTTTGTAAAGCGCTATAAAAATCCTGTTTTTGGCACTTTCTTGAAATTGATGCAAAAAATTTTTACAAAAAATTTTTTGCCAAACAAACGAATTATCCATGTGCAGAATTTATTGAAGTTTTCAAAACCACTTATTGTTAATTGAATAACTCATCATCAAAGACGAGGTGGTAATTTTTCATTCAAACAGAAATATCTCTCTTGTGGAAGATCCTACAGGAACGTTCTAGGAACCAAATGAAAGTTGGTTGGTAAGATTAATTGGATTTGCTGTTGAGTTAATTAGCGATTTTTTATTTCTTCTCAATATTGTTGCCCACTTCAGCTACACACACCAAGATAAAAATATGTACGTAATATATTCGAATACTCTCAGGTAGCTTGTAGCTTCAAAATGGTGTACATCCCATCGATATGCGTTGATTTTTCCTGAAGTTACATCATGTTAAAAATCACTTAAAATTTCCGACTTCGCTCTCTGTTCCTCTCATTTTTTGTTGAGTGTAGTTTGGAGACCGAACAAAGTCTGGCGATTTCTCAATATTTTTTTGAATCCATGCATTAGGAAAATTTCCACAAGACAATGATCGGTAAACTCTTTGCGGTCGCTTGCCTGCTCTCAGCCACCACAGCAAGGAATCATACTTATCTTATACTTTACTCAGCCATGTATCAATTTAGACTTTTTCTTAATTAATCCTAATGTCTGGTGAACCTGTTCACGAGTTAATATGGTGCTTCTATGAATAATGGATAATTGTATTGATTATAATTAGCGAGGAAACATAAGAAGATAGTAACGATGCTGAATAGCTACGATACATCGGATATACACGAAGGAGAATTATGAAATACATTTGTTATATAAAACACATTATTTAGTAAATGCATAATTAAAATTCACAAGAAATCTCTTCTCTTGGATGGCACTAACGTTCCCAGTGGAACTTTGGCGTAGGTGTTACTTGCGCCATTTTTTATTAGTAGTACTTAGTTTAGATGTCTATGCCGAAAAACATGCCTTGAATGTATTCTGGAGTGGCAAGCTCTAGAATACGCGTGATCATAGTGCAAGTCGGAAAAAATTTCTTTGACAAAAAATCTCCCGATCAGAACGGGAATCGAACCCGAACCCCCGGCATGATTATGTAGGATGCTAACCACTCGGCCACGGGAACATCACAAGAATTAAACAAATCTTATTTAGTTTTCATAATCTTACATGATACATGCAGTGATATCAATGTTGCCACATTGAAATCTGTTTTTCTGTGCTAAAAAATCTTTTTTATCTGTAGAGAAAATAGAAAATCTGTATTGGAATCTGTATTACGGATTTCGTACCTGATAAGACGTTTGCGTTAGAATTAGGTACGAGGTAATAATTGCACACTTGCAGTAAAGTGTATATATTCTTATTATCCCGATTTTTAAGCTCGTGATCACTGGTATAGCTCTTCAGTAGTATTCTGAATAATTCAATTTTCCCATTTCAGGCCTATGGAGAAAATTTAGTATGGAAACAGATACTTGACCACCGAATGACAGTGGGCCTGATCACGAATGTTGGGTCTTATTCCTGTATCCACTTACACTTACGCTTACATCTCACTTCACTTTTTTTGCATCTATTACCGTTTTCACCGATCGTGAAATGTAAAAATGAACTCCGTGTAGAAAGTGGAGTGAAAATCAGAATGACCCT
Source organism: Toxorhynchites rutilus septentrionalis (assembly GCF_029784135.1). NCBI lineage: Eukaryota > Metazoa > Arthropoda > Insecta > Diptera > Culicidae > Toxorhynchites > Toxorhynchites rutilus. Next base: position 127,534,754 of record NC_073745.1, read on the forward strand.
GTGTTCATTTCCAATGTTGTTTCTAAGGGAAACGTTAGTTGTATTTTGTTTTGTTTATCCACGAATAGTGGACGAGTTGTGTCGAAAAAGGAATACGATCGGCTACTACGATGAGTACGAGGAATCGCTCTGTTTACACGAACGAGAACGTGAAATGTAAACCAGAATAACATCGATGAATGAACTCGGTGTGTTCATAATGAATTCTACCAAATGTTTACAGTTGCGTGTAATCCGAAATAAGGTTGTACTCATTTCACATTGTTTTCACGTGTAATGTATTCGGGAATAAGGCCCGTTACTTCACGGTGAAAACGAAATGAAGTGCATATAACCTTCTATACAAATAATTTCTTTTTCACCGTGAAGTGACGTTCATGATCAGGCCCAGTATTCACTTTTGTTGCACCAAGTGAAAACATGAAGCGAGGAATGATGGCTGTTTCTTGCATATTCGAGTTGTACCTAAAATCGCACACCAGCCTGCATACAAGTTTGAACCACATATATCGTCTCATATAGCGAATAACCGCTGCAAAGCCAAGTGCAGGGCGATAAATGATAGAGGAGATGGGAATAAGACGGACATGTTAAGGAAAACTTCAATTGTATCTTTGGAAACTCATGTTTTCCAAAACCTAAAAGTAGTTTCAATATACTGGTATACTGGTTTTCGAAATAATTGGTCAAGTATTTAAAAAAATGTATTTTTTCATGTTTTTTACTGCCGAAAAGTAGAACATTTTTATTGATGCGGGTATGATGGACATGTAGTGGGGGGAATATGGACAGGTCAATAATATACGAAGCATAGAAGTTTATCGCTCGCGAGAGAATTAATTTCGCTCTCTCTCAGTGTTTGTGCGTCCTGAAATAGAACAAAAAGAGAAAACGATATAAAAAAGAATTCAATATTATTCCCTTCACTTTCCATAATGCATTGGATGTGATTATGGATGTGACTGTCCATTTCAACCCCACCAGTGCAATTATATCAATAATTTAAATTTACCACTTACGAAAGAATTTACTTTTCCGTACATACCTAATATCGCTTCTCTGTCAACTCAAATACCGAACTATAACCATCAGCGAATTCAATTTTGCAATCAAATCACTCAAAATGCTTAATATCGAAGCCGCAAAAATAACATCCACACGCGGAATCATGTTTGACTTTCGGTTTTTGTTTCCCTTTTTCACTTTTGATCAGTATTCATTGTCATAGGATGGTTTAAATATTCTAGAATAGCATGGAGAAAGGGTTCCCATCAACAGAAATTTGAAATTCATAATGCAACTATACATATCAACCACCTGTCCATCATACCCCCACTGTCCGTCTTACTCGCGGCTCCCCTATAGGAATAATTACGCCATCATTCGGTCACCATTAGCAGAGAGCGGTGAATGGGAGAAAACCTAAAACGAGAGAGTTTTTGTTTCTCACTGGAGCGGTGTTGCTAGTGAAACATTGCGATCTCTATGAATATATATATATATATATATATATATATATATATATATATATATATATATATATATATATATATATATATATATATATATATATATATTGTATATTGCAAGGGATAGCGGCGAAATGAAAATGAAAAATATAATCTGACTACCCTTCCCTGAGCATCTAGCCTTCTAAATATTCGCATGGTGATACACTCTCTGACAATTATGAGTCAGGATCTGTTGCAGTAACCTAAGGGTGGGTTTAGACTAGTGATATATTCATGTGAAGAAATATGATGAGATTTATAGAAATCTCATCAACCGTTTACACTTGCGTGAATTTCTATAATGAACATATTCATATTTTCGGTGAATTTATTCACCTGAAGTAGAACTGCATCCAACTTTAGTGATTTCTCACCAGTGAGAAATTAACAAGCGTTTACATATGCTGAATTTATTCAAGTTATATATATATACCTCGAGTATATATATACCTCGAGTTATATATATAAGTGTATCATATTTATTCTCACCCGTTTACACCTATTTTCAGGTGAATAAATCCATCTATAGTTATAGATCTCCCTAGTGTAAACCAGCCATAAGTCATTTGGCATCGAAACAAAAATTTCGATTTTCCAAATTTCTTGTACCCATTCCAACGGCGCTCCAAAATCATGGTTTTGTTACATAAAAATGACTCCCAAATAAATATCGTACATTTTAGCAGGCCAAAAAAAAATTGGAGTATAGCCAAATACATTTAGATATTCCAAGTGTAGCGAAAAGAATTTTTTTTTGTTGGTGGCAATATAGTTGCTATTCGATTCGATTCTTTGTTTTTAAGAGGCTTTAAACTTTGCAGTTCATTCGCCTCTAATAGTTGCTACGGCCTTACAAAAGATTTAAGATTATGTGGTGTTAATTGGACACATGTTAGAGGTTTGAGCTCTAGAATAGAAATGATTTCACATTTTGACATCCAGCAAGAAACTTTACTTATTTACCTGTTTCTCCACAGGCGGATTTTCTATCTCTGCTTATCCTTTATTCACCATGCTACTAATCATTATCTTCAGCACGCTCAGTATTGCTTCTATGCTATTATGAGATATTATGACAATGACTTCAATCATATTGACCTTACTTGATTCAGCTCCAATATTCCAGTCACAGCCGTGTTTCCTCAGGCTGCATGAAATAACGTCATTTTCGCTTTTTAAGGGTCTCCTATAGCAAACGTTCAAGTGACAGCCGGTTCACGTGCGAACTTCGTCTTTTAAAGAGTAGGCAATCCAACAGATCAGCAGAGAATATACCAGTTCCAACTATTTGACGTTTTCAATGCTTGTGACTATTCATTGTACGTCCAGCAAAATAAGAGCATTGAAATCAGAATCTAGAATGAATTGGAGAGTGTGATATATAGATGAAAATTCACGATACAATCTCATATATCAGCTCTAGTATAATATGTATTAGTCATTTTTGTGTATTCTCAATTGTTCAAACGCATAAACATCATGAGACTGAGTTTCAATGTCACTCAGTAACACCAATCTAAAAATGTTTAAACCCACAACAGTTCTACACATAAAACACAAAATATAATCTATTCACTGGTTTGAAAATACCTTTCAAATGAATTTTCGTAGCTATAATATCCATTTTTCGAAGCATACAAATAATGGGTATAGTTTTCCAGATATACGATAGGAATATATCTATGTAAATTTTAATCATGACAATCGATATCAGACAAGCTCCGTTCTAAACCTCGACAATTGCCTTCGTTTCAATCACCGAGTGACAAAGTGGACAAGTTTTCCTCGTAGTGATTTCAAGCGGGTTAGCAACATGATAGCACGACGAGCATTGCCAGGCCCCAGTCGGATTAGTTAACGGTTGACCAGAAGCTGTACAAGGCGGAAAGTGGCTACCACAATTTGGACAATACGTACTGCAATCGGCAACGGATGTTTCACAAGTAAAGCATGTTACATGTTTCGCTCTGCCATCCTTGGGTTCGTACCGAGAGAATATATTGATAGCTAACTCTTCATACTGTTGTCGTCGCGCCTCCGGGAGACTCTCGAGATCCTCAAGTTTGATGAACGCTTTGGAACAAGTCCCTTGTAATGGAAGAAAAAATAATTAATACTTGTGTTTGCTAAAAAGCTCTTGTCTCTTACCAAACGATCGATCCGCACAGCTGGCCAGAGCGAGCAACGAATACAATGATTCCACGTCCAGCACATCTTCATACTCGCGAAGACGCAGCGCTGTAATCACTGCGCTGTGTACCAATCCGGATCGAAGATGTCGTTGGGCTAACAACATGTAATGATAAGCTTCGGCATTATGCCAAATATGTTCAATTAACACCGAGTCCTCTGGGTTCATTTGTGATAATACAGAAGCTCGATTCCCACCCGTCAGAAGAATCTGCTTCTCGATGTGCTCCTCAGCAAGCAAACCAGAGAGAACATACAACTGCTTAATTCGAACAAAGTCTGACTTCTTCAAACACTCACTTTCTGCCATTTTGACCAACAACCGCGCAGCATCCAAAAATCGACCAGCTTTTTTCTGGAGCTCTATTGCTTCCGGTAGTTTTCCTTCTTGCAGCAGCTGAGCCGCATGCTTACTCAGAAGTGCACTTATCTGGGGCATTTTGTATTTTTGGGCCAATTCCACTGCCAAGCCCCATTGTCGAAGGCCAATACAAGTAGAAACTGCTGATTTCACATCTCCATGTTTCAAATAGGCTGCCACAGATTGCTCGCACATTCCCACAGTGGCCATCATTTGACCAAGTTTGGCCAGATGATGACTTTTTTCCGGTAATTTGTGCATGCATGCAACCAGCTCATCGTATTGCTCTAAATGGTACAATGTATCCATGAGTCCTTCAATGTGATGTGCTTTGTCGTAATATTCCTTTGCGCTTTCCCAAGCTCTCAGATTCATGAAATGGTGTCCAATTTCACGCCAGGCGTGCTCCATCTGCTGATCTGAAATTCCAGGACCCATCTTGTATAGCTGAACCGTTCTAAACCAATCGCACAGTGTCTGACGCAAACTGATCGCTAAATCTCTCCGATCTACATCGATATACATTTTCTCCGCCTCATCAAAGTCTCCGAAAAACGAATAAATCTCAGACTTTTGCAATGCTTCCACTTGTATGCTTTTGAGCCGCTTAATAAATTGAATTCCAGGATAATTACTGCATCGTACGAATGCAGCCTCTGCTGTCTCCAGGTCCAGCTTCTTCAACGAAGCTTCAGCAAGCAATCTCCAGAGACGTGGATGAGAGTTGTCCTCAATGAATTGCTTCGCCTCCGCAATCCCAACGTGAGAAAGCAAATCCTCTGTGTCCCTCAGCGATTTCACTCGTAGCTGCAAAATGTGTTCCTTAACATTTGGCGTGGCATTCCCCTTGATAATCTCATCCAGCAGTACTCCCGTTATCTCCAAATCCTCAAAATTACAAATATACCCTGAACAGGTAATCGGTTCTTCTGGATCCGCTCCTCGCAGAATATACATTCGAGTTTTCTCCATTATCGCCAGCAGTTCTGGGTTATCTTGAGCCCAGCAAATCGCCCACACATCCTTCCGCTCAACTCTCCCTTCCATGACTTGACTCTCATCCGTGTCCTCCCGCAATACTATCGTCGTAAGGATTCCATTGCAATCAATCAGCGCCGCGCGAGTTGAGTTGCAATTGATGGCCATCTTATAACTGCGCGTCTGCATATAATGACGATTACGGAGCACCAAATGGGGCAGAGTATACTCGTGAATGAGACCGGATTCCCGTCCAACCAAAAGCAAGTTCTCCGAAGCTGCTATGCAGCAGATAGGATCCTGGCTCGGGTCAGTTTTCGAAGGAATGTCGTAAGTATTGTTGGCGTCCAAATCATTCAACACATCCAGTGCCGGAGTGTCGTCGATGTGATACTTTCTGTCTGCTTTCGCTTTCACGTTGCTGTGCAAAGAGGATGCACCCTGAAATGATGGAACGATATACAAAATTTAGGTCCCTATTATTTAAAATTCCTTACCTTTGGAGTATGATAATGCCACAGCATGAACTGATCTTTCGAGGCCACTATTACATGCACCGAATTCATAGCGACAAAGTTGGGACGGATATCAATGTATTTAGCTGTAATAAGACTATAGTATGAGAATCAATGGGTGCGATTCGATATCATTTAACTTACAATCAACGGTGGTGCTTATAGAATTACAAACCAGAAGCTGATACATAAAATCTTTGCTCTTACTATCGTTCATAAAACTGAACTCTTTCGCACTGATTTTTGTTTCAACCGCCAGTACGCAATGGTCAACATTGGCAACCATAACCAGCACGGGATCAACGTGCTTCGAGTAGCATTGATTGGAATTGGTATCCCAAAATGTGACGATCGATGATTCTTCATTTTTTGTAGCTTCCAAATAGCAAACTGTCTTGTTGAAGTAACACCACGTATAATCCGGCCGTATATTGGCGAAGTAAATGAATGAATCCACAGAGAGTGCTATCCGAAGGGATTTTCCTTCCCAAGAAAGAGAAGTGATCTCCTTCCCCGGAATTTTCAACGTTCGGATGTGCTGAATTTAAAATTGATTAATTTGTCTATAACGCAATTTCATGCCAAATCAGTCGAAAAACAGAAAACTTTGACGCACCCTCTTGGATTTTTGTTTGAAACATGGTACATATGATGGAAGCTACCTAAAATCACAATTTTCAATATCATATAACCAATTTAAATTTTTGATTTCTTTAAAGGGGTGTATTCAAAATCTATGCCCAGCCCTGCCTAGTACCACAAACCCGTCTTGGTTGTAATATTGAAAATACACGACATTTCTTTCGATGTTCGATTCTGCTTCCGCTCTCAATGTTTTCTGTTCGTTTATGTTTTTTCAAGAACGGGAACAACAAATTCTTCCGCGGGGACCGTATCTTTGGAGAAGTCTCTCTAGCGGCCATGCTCTTCTTCATTGAATTGTAATAGGGCAGAATAGCATCTAAGAAGCCATGGTTGGCCGAAAAAAAAAAGAAAAGGATTGAAGTAAGCCCAGGATCTCATTTCATGGACCATTTTTGACGTAGGACTACGTCTTACATTAAGGGTACCAAATCAGAAAACAGGTCACGTTTTCATGAAATAAAGTTAACGTTAATAACTATTTTTGCTGCGAACGGATTTTTACGATTTGCATACCAATTGAATCGGGAATTTTCTAAGATTTGTTTGATATGCTATACATTACAATCCCATAGTTTGTATATGGTTTAAATTGATGAAAATTGGAAGTATTCCCATTTCCCCATACATTTGTTCTGTCCTTTTGTGTGCTTCCCCGAACAGAGCTGTCAATAACGGGCAACTTATGCTAGAACAGTAACAACGAAGGAGGATAGCGAAAAGAGATTATTTGCGAAGTAAACTCCACCGTTGCATAATGAGTAAGCTGTCGCTAGTGTATAAGTATTGCATCTCCTCTGAGGAAAATTCTCAGAATCTTTCTGTGTCCGAAACAACAAATGTCGCTTATTCTGCTCGTTTTATGTTTTATGTTTACTCTCGAGTTGTGAACGCTAGCGAATATTTCATGTGCATCGGCTCGGATCGGATTTTACAGAAACGGTCATTCTCGCTATGTTTAATTTTTATCGCTGCAACTGTGTGCATCTGTTAGACGCGTGTTTGATGCTTATTGAATGGCGATGCACGGAAGATGCCTCTCGTTAAATATTCAGTTTAATGCGTGCATTGATATAAAGAAACAAATAGCGACATATGACCAATAAGTGTATTGTTCTCGCAAAGGCAAGAAAGAATCGTTGCTTCTCGAAATGATTCTACAAAACCACAAGCCATTAAACCAAAGGGTCCTCGGAACTTTTTACTAAAGAGTTAATTATGAAATTTCGACGTATTCGCAAATAATATCCGAAATGATGAACCAACAAATTTCAAAAAAAAAAAAAAAGATTGCGTAGTCCTACGTTCTAAGCGGTCGTGTCTCGGATACAACCCCTCGAATTTTTTTCTGCAGGTAGAGTCATGGTGGTGGGATCCGGCGTTGGAGAAATTGAGTTCATCGATGAAATCATGACCAAGGAGGTTTATTTACACATTTTGAAGCAAAAATTACCAACGTCTGCACGATAGCTAAAGTTGGGGCGCAGATATTCGTTCTAACAAGACGGAGATCCGAAGCACACCTCAAAGCTGGTTTCGCAATGGTTCAAGGAAAAACGAATTGTGGTTATGGAGTGACCAGCACAGTCTCCCGACCTTAATCCGATCGAGCATCTCTGGTCAATTATGAAAATTAGACTTCGGGAGCAAAAACCAAGAAGCATTCAGTTATTACGGCAGGTAATCTCAACTGAGTGGGATAAAATAAACCCGGAAACAACTGCTAAGTTTGTTGAGTCGATGCCACGACGATTCCGAGCAGTTACTGAAGCAAAAGGTGGTCACACGAAGTTCTAAAACTATGTGAGCCAGAGGGGTTGATTTTTTTTATGTAGAACTACGTCTTTCATTAAGGGTGCCAAATCAAAAAACAGGTCACGTTTTTATGAAATAAAGTTAACGTTAATAACTATTTTCGTCGCGCACGGATTTGGACGATTTACATACCAAACGAATCGGAAATTCCCTAAGATTTGTTTTTTATGCTGTATATTACAATCCCCTGCTGTGCAAACGGTTTAAACTGATGAAAACTAGAAGCATTTCCATTTTCCCATACATTTGTTCTGTTCATTTGTGAGCGTCTCTACCCATGCCGTCAATAATGAGCAACTTATCCGCGATCAACGAAGGGGAATGATTTAAAGTCTCCGTGAACAAAAACAGAAGAAGAAGAAGAACGAAGGGAAATATTTGCCTAGAACATAAATATTGGATCTCGCTGAGGCAAACTTTCAGTATCGTTCTAGATACAAATCAATGAAAATTGCTTCTTCTTCCTTGTTTTGCGTCATCACATGTCTTCGTTTCAGACTGATTAGTCACTGGCTGATGTTTCTGGTATGAAATCATTACATCAAACTGACGCCATTTCATTGAGGTTCTGAACTACACGATTGTGTGGGGAATCGTCAAACTAGGCTATCAAACTAGGCTACCGCTACAATGCGGTCGTGTCTTGGATACAACCTCTTATAATTTTTTGCGTTAATTTTAAAATTTTTTTGAGCACCTGGTGAAGCTTGATTACGTAAAATGCTACAATATTTGAGTTCTACACTTTTTGACCAAAAACCATTAAATGGATCGCATCTCCATCAACTAGCTTCATAAATGCAACGAAAACTCACAGATTGAAGCAAATCGCGACGGGCGGAGAAAAACATGATCATTTATAACAGTGTTGAGCGGAAAAAATCAGAATGAACCATCTCCAAAGCCGTTCTTCACCCGCAGGAAGTCATTATTTTTGTCTAGTGGGATGGGGGGAGATATTCATGTGTCTTTGACAGCCCGCCAAAAATTCTGAAAGTTTGACTAGAATGTGATAGTCCGCCTGCTCTCATCAGATATTGCATCTTCTGAGTATCACTTGTTCAGGACGCTAAGACAATATAGAAAATAGAATTTCGACTCATTAGATCGCCCAGTATTTTGACGAAATTATTGGTAGATGAAACGTGGGTAATTATTATGGAAGCTTACAAAAGGATTTTTTTTTAAGTGAGACTCCTAATGATCGAGATGAAGTATTAAACCTGCTAACTCCCGAGAAAGAGGAGCCATCCGAAGTTCCACTCGATTGAAAAATGATCAGATTGTTATTATCTTTTCTTCATTAGTTTCATGAATTTTCAAAGTTTTTGGTGATTGTTTATGTTTCTATTCATTTTTAGTCATTTTTTTTTTGGACCAACTTCGATTCCTCACTATATATTAGTTCGTGATTTTCCTTGTCTAATTAGTGCCTGGCAAATGCTCTTCGAAACAGGATTTCGACGATTTCGTAGACATTGTCATTTTATTATTCAAAGTTTTATTCTGTGGGGTACTAACTTGGAAATGACTATGTTTTTAAGTTTAAAGCCTCTTAAAAACAAAGAAAGAAGAAAGAAATGACTATATTTTGAACTTCTTGTAAAAGTAGGTAAACTTACTCTACTCATGTCCAGATTGGTCAATCCAATTCTATCGTGTATATATGATTTGAAACCATTGCAGTCCGCATTACTATAATCTGGTATAGCATGGAATGGGAATGTAAATATATGTATATATTTTTTGCATGAATACTGGTAAATAATATGAGGTCAATTTGGTTGAAGCCGAAATATAATCAAAATTGTGGAGAACATTGCCCGGGTAGATGGTAATATTTGGTTTTGAAAATGTTTCAGATATCGAGAACAATCGAACTTCTTTCTTAATCAATAAGTTGAAAAAGTCATACATCTTTGGAACAACACTGTTTGCGTTCCAATACATTACTTTCAAGTAGTTGTGATTGTACCCTTTGCGGAAATCCATAAAATGAAGTAGGACTAAATCTTTCATATCTGTACCGGGGTGTAAGACTCGAAAACTAGAGCGCTACACTTGAAGTTCAAGGTTTTGAATACCTCTTTGCCGGCTGAACGGAACGGTATGATAATCATTTCATTCAAAAGATAAAATGACCAAGAGTTATGTGCTTGTTAATTATTGACCCGAAATAGCTTGGAATAGCTTAAAATTGTTTTGAACAAAAGGCAATTGAAATCACACAAATCTGTATATAAACTAGCACCCGCTCGGAAATCCATTTAGTTGCATCGGTGGTTCAGCGGTAGGATGCTGGAAATCCATTTAGTTGTAATTGTTTGACTGGAAAATTGTCTCGCTCACTCGTCTAAGCACTATGCTCTTCTCTCCCAATCCCATTTCTTTTCTGTCGCCGGACTGAACTGAAGTCAAAACTACTCGAGAAATCGTCTTAGCAGATATATGTAAGCTGTGAATACTTTTCTACTTTCTTCTATTTGTAGTGATCGGAATGAGTCCTCGAACACGGACGCCTCGGTTCTATTCAGGACCACCAACAAGGTCAAACGAGTTGAATTCCATTTGTATCTCTGTATAAATAATTCCATATTTACACAGGGATACAAATATAACCCACTTATTGTAATTGATCTACAAACAAACAATTTTGAAAATGATCGATTATTTGCACATGAGAAAAGGTTTTGAGTCATTGTAAGTATTAAAACTATAGTTAATGTAATTTACATAACTACCCTGCCGGCTACTATTGAAGGGGCTTTCGTTTCTAATGTATCTTCTGGGAGAATTCTTGGAGCCAAGAGTGAAATTATTTTTTGAGATGCTTTCCTTTGGGTTGTGGAACTACATGCTTTGATGTATTTGATACGCTTAACACAGGCTGAATAATTCGCCGTATAGTTGATATTACAGGGACTTAGGACTTCTTGGGTTATTTTCGCTAGATAGCTCATTAATGTCCCACAAACATTGTCAAACATCATGTTTTAATCAGACATCTGGATTTGGAGTTACGATTTTTTTAAAGAAAAATCAATGATTTTGAATACAACCTTTAAAAAAAATCAGTTATAATTAAAATTGATCATTTGATAATGAAAATGATGATAATCGGTAGATCCTATAATACGTACAAAGTTCCAATAAAATCGAAGAGGGTTGCGTCAAAATTTTCTGTTTTTCAGCTGATTTGACATGGAATTGCTCTATATTAAAACCAAATGTATACTTACAACTCCGTAAGGGGTGTAAAATAGAACTTGATTCGTCTCTTTATCGTTCAAATTAGTCTTCATTCCACAAACAGCGATAATGGTACCATCGTGGTTCCACATACAGGCGATGTTCTGCATATTGGTATCCAGAATCACTGGAAGATCATCATTTTCGTTCCTCATGATTTGCATCTTTCCATTCTCGTAACAAACTGCTAGCACTGGGCGGTTTGGAGAAACCGCGTCGTGATACCAAGACAAACCTACCACTGTTATACTTTTAGCGGGGGTCAAATAAACGCATTGAATGTTGAGTTTCATCACGAAAATTCCTTGATTGTCGTACAGATGTAATTCGCCTGTTTTGATACTGAATAAGAGCAGTCTTCCATCTGGGCTCCACTGAACCCCAGTCAGTGATACGTTTTTCAGATCTTTACCCCAAATACGATTTCCATCCACAGATCCTGGAACAAAAATATATTAACAAAATATTTTTAAGTGTATCACACTCAGTATAAGTACCAACAATCACTGTTCCATCTTCATAAACAATACAAATCTTTTGTCCATCGCTCGTCCAGGCCATTCCTTTCACCGTGGATTTCTTCCTGTCGTTAGTCATCTCCTCAAACCACGAACCTTTGTACATCATCCAAACCATGATTATTCCATCCTTATCGGAGGATGTTAACTTTTGCTTCACCTCATTCCATGTGACTACGTTAACGGAGGATTTGTGGCCCTCCAACGATTGATTCATGGATAGATTGCTTGGTTGGTGGGCTTTGCCTGTTTGCGTTGTGCTAACCGTAGCCTGCTCTAGCTTGAGGACCTTGAGCAAACCATCTTCTCCCCCAACCGCAACATAACCCTCTTCTTTGCTCCATGCGATACAATTGAGTCGAGTATTGTTTGGTATAGCGATCTATAAGTAAAATATGATAACTTACAGCTGGAACTGAAATTATTATTCAAACTATTGATTTTCAATACATGAATATGTACTTGGTTGAGAAGAAACACATTGTGTATGACGGATTTCTCAGCATTAAAAAATTTGAAATGGATAAATGAGAAATGCAAAAATTAAAATTGAAATTTGAGAAACAAATAAAAACTTCTAACAGGAATACATTTATTCTTAAATCTTGTTTCGTTGTCGAAATGTCTCGAGTTTTCTTTCAATCTTACTTTTTAGATTATATCATGCAGTTAAACAAAACCCACCGTTTTCTGTTAATTCTCCGGACATTGGATTCCTCAAAGAATAACCCGAGCCCACGGTCATCCCCTTCTTCAAGCAATGTCTTCTTGTTCGTTACTCTTGTTTTGTATTGATTGCCCAAAAACTCCAGGTTATAATAATATTAACGGGTGTTAAATAAAAAATGAGAATTTTTTCAATACCTTTCAGTAACTCAAATAAAGAGCGTAAAATTTTCTTTCTCCAAGAAAATTGCTCTTTGGGCTCCCTAGAAACAGTAGGCGTGTTTGGTTTTGCTAGTTTGAATTTAGTCAAAGCAAAGATGGCGTCGAAACAGCACGTGCTCCGCGAACGCATTGTACGGTTCTACGAAACGCATTTCCAGCAAGGAAAAAAGTTCACGGTGGCACATTTTAAGGAAGAAAATTACCTGTCAGTACGGTATATCATATCCTGGGTTCCCTGAACGTAGAGCGGAAGGTCGGAAGTGGTCGTCCGGTGACGATAATGACGAAGCAGAGGAAGACATCGTTAAAGAAGCTGTTTGACAACAAGGACGCAACCAGCCTGCGTGACACCGGTCGGAAATATGGCTGCTCCCACGTATTGATCCATCGGAACCTCAAGGAATCGTCTGCATGAAGAAGACGAGGTCGCCGGAGTACACGGAGGAGCAGATTGAGACGGTTAAATCACAGTGTCGGTGGATGACCAAAAAATACCCCGGGACGTCTTTCGTTCTGGACGACGAAAGCTATTTTCCGCTGTCCAAAACGCATATTCAAGGAAATGATAATTACTACTCCAGCGACAAGTCATCCACACCGCCTGAAGTGAAATACAAGTTCAAGCAAAAGTTTTAAAAAAAGGTTATGTTGTACATCGCCATTTCCGACCGGGGCATTTCAAAACCTTGGTTTAAGCCGAGCGGTCTGGCAATCAACCAACAAATCTATCGAGAAGAGTGCCTCGATAAAATCCTGCTGCCGTTCCTGAACGAGCATCACACGGATGGGAAGTACGTCTTCTGGCCGGACAAGGCGACTTCCCATTACGCCAAGAAGACGCTGACGTATCTTGAGGAAAAAAAGATACCGTTCGTGCCGAAAGATCGTAACAAAACAAACTTGCCCCAGTGCCGCCCAATAGAGGATTTCTTTGGCTCACTCAGTGCCCTAGTGTATAAAAACAATTGGAGGGACAAGGACACGAAGCAACTGACTACAAGAATCCGGAATTGTATCCGGAAACTGGACGTAAGTGCCCTACAACATTCTTGTGAGAGCATCGCGACAAAGTTACGTCGAACAGCAGACCACGGCCCTTACTCAAACATTCACTGACATTTTTTTGAAGAAAATATATTATGTTATTAATAAAAAATACTGAAATCGATGAAAAAAAAATTTTTTTTATATGTGATTGAAAAAATTCTCATTTTAACACCCGTTAATGTTCGTTTGTGGTCTCAAGGGAGAGTGTGACGCCGATGTACGTACCAGGCTGTTGGTGAAGATTGAGAGCAACGATGATGTTACCCTAGAAGCGATGATTGATGAATGTCAGCGGCTGATCAATCTAAAGAACGATACAGCGATGATTGAAGGTCCAACCGGACAAGTGCAAGCAATCAAAGGAGGTTCACATCAACATCAGCGGAAGTTCCAGTAGCGGTCAACAGGACCTCCAGTGCCGGAAGAGGCGAAGAAAGTTCCTGCGACTCCGTGCTGGAACTGCGGTGCGATGCACTACTCGAAGCCTTGCAGTTTTCGCAATCACAGATGCAACGAATGTAGGCAATTTGGCCACAAGGAGGGCTACTGTTCAACAACAAAAAGTTCGTCCAAACTATTTTAATTGTCTCACGAATAAAGTTATGTTATTGTAACGCTAGTATATTCTTTTATTTCACCACCTCGCAACGTCAACGTTACAACAATATAGATATAGAAGATAGAAGATATAGGAGTGCGTTATTTCACCTGAAAATCCATTTCCACTTTCAAACAAAGATCAATTTCAATAGCGCAAACATCGAATGGACCGACAGCGCTTGTCATGATGTAATTTTAAAACATATGGTAAATCAATTTTCCGACTTTCCTTCAGAGATTTCCGAAAAAAATCCGCTTTTTCTCTCCATAACATTGATATACGAGCAGAGACAAATGCATCAAAATAAAGATGACTCAAATCGGACGATTCCTTCTTCGAGTTTCGCGCTTAGCAACACATTTGGCATTACATTTTTATATAGATTCAGTAGAACCTTCTTTCCGGTTATCCATAAAATTCCCTGATCTTATCGGAGAAGGACTTGTTTCTTCTATCGTTCCAGAGTGGAAAGGAAGTATCGGATTAATTTCTGCTACATTGCTGGTCAATATTCAAAAGATTCATTGAAGGTACAAGTTACATATTTGGCTTCAAGATCTAACTGGTGCATCAATCGACAACCTGCACGTATATATACACCGTCATCGGCTTGCAGAAATCTACCCTGCTTGTAGGAGTTACTCTCCGGATAATCATGCTCTGAAGATGCATTTTTACTGCATTTTTTAAGAGGATGTTCACAGATCTTCTGCGTGTCCTGTCGTTAAATTATGGAGGGAAAAGAACCCTCTCAAGCAACGCTCTAAAATGTTTTATGCTGAAATGCTCAGAAGGAACATTGAGAATATCTGATTGGAGCCAAAAACGGAAAAGGATGTGGCAAAAGCGACCCCTAATCTTGTAGCACAAGAAACCCCTTACGTAATTCTGCCAACCAATGAATGTGAAGACTTTACTTCCAATAAATCATCATCGGGGGGCTCGAAAAAAAATTTCGCTTACACTTACACCTCCCGCTCCTCGTAAGAGCAAAGAAATGTAAAACCAATCGGTGGTCCTCTTCTTCTTCTTGAATGGCGTTAACGTTCCCTGTGGAACTTTTACCGTCTCAACGTATTCATTAACTAGCGTCGTTCATTAATACTTGGTTGAGATTTCTATGCCGAATAACACGCCTTGAATGTACTCTAAAGTGGCAAGCTCTAGAATACGCGTGACCACAGTGCAAGCCGGAAGAATTTTCTTTTGACGAAAAATCCCCCAACCAGAACGGGAATCGAACACCCGGCATGATAGTGTGGGACGCTAACCACTCGGCCATGGGTGCACTCTGGAAATGATAAAATTCCAAAGCAAACACCTCCTGGTTTTGCATCCCCAAGAACACAAAAAGTTGTGAACGCTCCATCCGGGTCTTCCAAAGCTGGGTTATTCCCCTTATCAAGTGTTGCGAGTCACGTTCTAGATGCACCATGCATCCCTGAGGCCTTCAAAACTATTTTCATTAGTTTTGTTCCTACACTGTTTGCAATCTTGATAGATAAATGGCTCCTCCGTGTAACCATTTTCTCCCTCGATGCATAATTGTATAGATACAGTTAAAGTTATTCAGTGGAACTGCAGAAGTATTGCACCAAAAATTGAATCGCTAAAGTTTTCAGCTAACAATTCTAAATTCTCAAGGCCCTTGCTTGAGTCTTCTTCTGTATAACTTCTATATTAATGATATAAACAAACATCTTGCAGATGGATGTACATTGAGGCAACAGTAATCGCTCATATTTCCGCTTCAAAATATAAGCATATAAATTCTACAAGAATGTTTTTCACTGATGGTTGAAGCATTCACGGATCCACTGGCTTTGGTATCTTTAATGAACATCACATTGGCTCCCATAAACTTGAAGGTCCTTGTCCAGTGTATATTGCAGAATTAGTTACAACATATTACGCAATTAAGACCATTTAATCCTTACTCCCTGATCACTATTTATAGTTCTAACAGTATACAAGCCATTCGCTCATTGGAACAACAGTCACAAGCATCATATTTTCATATCAGAATTAGGGATGCATCAAATATTCTGGTTGATAAAAGCATTCGATCCACTTTCATTTCGATTCCTTTCCATAACTCAATTCCTGGTAATGAGAAAGCGGATTCACTCGCAAAGATGGGTAGTGGAAAATGGCGTGGGCGTCGAAAGGAAGCCTGGCTCTGATCGTCCGACAGTGCTGCGCAACCATAAAGTGCAACAGAAGTTGAAGAGACGAACCAAGAGCAAGTTAGCCTCATCATTCAGCGCCTTGGGTCGGAAGGTCGAAGCAACCGGCCAAAATGTGTACAAGTAGGGTAACACGGAGTGATTTGGTCATATGGGGTGATTTGGACCACCCCTTTATCTTAAAAATTACGGCTCAACTTGGATTTTTTATAATGTCATTTCCTTCTATTGTTGAACCGTATGTACCTAAAGTAAAAAAACTTTGGTAAAACTTCACAAGTAGAGGGAACGGTAGCATAAACACAGCAAGCACTTTGATCGTCAAAAAATGTGAGTTTTCGATAGTGGTTTTAAGGTTTTTCCCGCTAATCAAACAAACTTTTCGTGTATTGTGCAGTAAAGTTCGGTTCGCCTACAGAAGAGGAACAATTTGATGTAGCGAAACTGTAAGTTTGATAAAAATAAATGAAATTCACTGCATTTTTATTTTTGCCTGTTGTGTGGGGTGACATGGACACGTTTCTGTGGGGTGAATTGGTCCTACAGGTTTGAGACTTTTCTTTGGTCTAATTGATTTCAGACACCGCTGAATTACAAAAAGAGGATGGACAGATAACGATGAAAGAAGGAGGAGCTTGAAAGAGCAACACAGACTATCGAGAACGGATTTTCTTCGACCAAGCATCAAAAGTGTTTGAAAATGCTCGACCAACAGTGAAAAGATTCATGCAGAATTCGAGATGGTGTCAATCCAACTTTCCTGGTCTGGAATCTGGCCAAGATACCTGGTATCGATCCCAAAATATCGTTACTGATTGTCACATTATCCCAAAATACTTCACATAAACATAAGTATGTTTTTTTCGATGAAACACACACTGGACTAAATCACCCCACAGACGGTCCAAATCACCCCGCATCAAGTTTTAATATCCAAAAATCATCTCTTTTATGTTATGATATATTTGGTAGTTTGAAGCTTGATATAATGATTAAACATTATTGATTGAGAGAAAACAAGTGTAGCTCAGTATACAATGTGACATTTTTGATTCAGACCGTATTGGTTTGGAAATATTAGGCGATTGGCTTAGGTGGTCCAAATTCCCCCCTTTTCCCCTGTTTTTTTCGATGGAACACACACTGGACCAAATCACCCCACAGACGGTCCAAATCACCCCGCATCAAATTTTAATGTCTAAAAATCATCTCTTTTATTTTATGATATATTTGGTAGATTGAAGCTTTATATAATGATTAAACATTATTTATTGAGAGAAAACAAGTGTAGCTCAGTATACAATGTGACTATTTTTATTTTAATATATATATATATATATTCCCCCCTTTTCCCCTACATGGTTAAAACAGACATTTTTTTATTCGGAAACATCAGTGTAAATCGGTCGTGGCTGAACAGCAGGCAATCACCCCGGTAGAGTTGCTGAAGATAGACATTAGAATCAAGTCCACCAACCCTCCCAAAGTCCCTGCGATCGATAGAAAATGTTTGGGCGAACCACAAACACAAACAATTTGGTCTATTAAATTATCTTTTGTGATTTTTTTTATCGCCATCCGAAATTAGTGCATTATTTTAAATATCTATGTTATTTTCTAATTGTTTGACCCAAATTCCAAACATTTCTTTTGTCACTGACTCAAATTCCCAACAGTACAAATATGCAGGAATATTGTGGCAGGAATAGTCTCATCCACAAGATCCGCAGAAATCAACGGATGACTCATATTTTGCAGTTTATTTCGTGGTACTGAACTTGAATTAGTTAAAAATTCACAATCTATGGCTTCGGTGTTCCATGGGAGCAGGCTGCACTTTAGAAAACCATTGATCAGTATTTAATCTATGTTTTCCATTGGTTCCAAGGTTTCGTTTAGCAGTGAAGCGAAATCTCGTTTTGAAATTATTGCATATCTTCTAGCAAGCTCACCATCTCTTGCTCTTCAGTTGATGACAAAACAGCGGATTTTCCAGCAGCTTCTCTGTGATTACCGGAGTTTTTTCTTTTGTACAGCGTAGTTAGGGAAATGATATACATCGTTGATGTAGCTCGGAGACCTTTTGTCATTTCGACCTTCGGTTTTCGACCATTTTCACAAATTTGCTTCGGGAGTCCGGTTTTGTTATTGTAGTTTTATTTGAAGATCTGAAGAACTCTCATTGATTAGCGTATGTTGGAAATAGTGTAAATCAGTGCCACAAATTATAAAAATTTATTCACGAATGAAGGAATTTGCTTTTTCCCAGTGTCGGATGAATTCTCTTCTGTTGAAACTAAACACCATATCTGTCATAATGAGTATAACTCAAGATTCGAGACACGTGAACTTTGTCTGGTATACGAAGCATGAACGAACAGGGCCCAAAATCTTCGGACGGTTGACTAGCGAGGATGGCTAATGAACTAGTCCAGTCAGTGGTCATTCTAACTGACGCGACTAATGAATACAAACCTGCCTCTTCATTCAACTGACTTAAATCCACATTTCTACCCCCTAGGAACGAAATTGTTACCTACGCACGCAATCTTATTTTTACGTCCATATAAAAAGGAACGAAAAATTGATCTCTGATGCAACAAAAGTAGTTACCCCATCAATGGAAGGTTTATTGTCTACGCATCGTGAACTCAAACCAACGAACTTAGACATTTAACAAGTATGCTATAAAGGTCCTCGCGTTAGTATTAGTAAGTAGCGTGCAAAATAACGCACACACACTGCACGCTATTTTATACGTGTGAGTAATTTTCGTGTACGATACAAAATAATCTATCTCCCCTGTAGCGTATGTCAAGCCACGTTGAACTCAAACATCGATGCATGCATACATGATACATGGGAGAAAAAGGAACGAATTCGTTTTGGGGGAAGTCACTTCAAAATGTAATGAAGACAATTTGACGGGGAAGAATGAAAAGAGATAGTCGAATCGTAGAGGTAGAAAGTGACTAAACGCCCGGCTGACTGTTTAGTCGTTTTGGCAGAGAAACTGTGTGAAGAAGCCAAAAGTCATTTCCGACTGAATACGGATCTAGTCAGTCAGATAGTCAGCCGACTATCCTCAGTTGACTATGACTATGCCGAGCCCTAGTTTATAACACTTTCTTTGTCTAACTCCACTTCACTAACTCCATTTTCAGTCTTCCAGGATCGTTTTCAATGAACCGGTAGCCACCATCTTCTTCTACAAAATGGCATCGGAATACGATATTCACCTTCTGCTGTTGGAGCCCTTTCATCCAATACCCATATCGTAGGGGTTTCAGACCATTGCAGGTCATTTAGAGCCAGTATTATTGAACCGGAAATCAAAATAAGACTATGTTCGTTCTCCGCTCGTCTGTTATTGTCAACCATTGCCCATATAATTGGGGGTGTAATGCCATTTCCGGCCAATCGGGAGTAGTTCCACAAAACATAGCATGAGTTATACTACACATTCCATTGCCAAGCCGCCAAGAACAAGAATTTTGTGTGATGAAAATGGTTGACGTTGAATGTTATGCTTTGATTTTCACTAACACGCAATGATCTTGAATTTCGACGTTACGAATATCATGTGTTCATGATATTCGTAACGTCGAAATTCAAAAATAAAGGTGCAAATGATAAATTAACTTCATGGCCAGCTGATGTTGATGCAATTTTTGTATGCTATGATTGACGATGGTTTGGTGTTGCAAATTATGCAGTCGTAATAATAAATATAAACAAGGGGGAGAGATAGCGGGATTGAAATATTTACGCTAGGGTATTAGTAATGAATCTCTGCTGCTGAGGCAAATATTTTCAAGCAGTTAACAATGTTTGTTTCCTGTCAACAATGTATTGAACTGACGCTATGGTGAAGCAAGTGTTAAGGTTGTGCATCAAAAAAATTATTTG
The DNA here is from genome assembly GCF_029784135.1 of Toxorhynchites rutilus septentrionalis. Classification (NCBI taxonomy): domain Eukaryota; kingdom Metazoa; phylum Arthropoda; class Insecta; order Diptera; family Culicidae; genus Toxorhynchites; species Toxorhynchites rutilus. The sequence goes on from NC_073745.1 coordinate 127,555,164, forward strand.
GGGAATACCAAGTTATTCAATAAGTTCTTCTTCTTCAATGGCACTAACGTTCCTACAGGAACTTCGCCGTCTCAACGTAGTATTACTTGCGTCATTTTTATTAGTACTTAGTTGAGATTTTTATGCCAAATAATACGCCTTGAATGCATTCTGAGTGGCAATCTCTAGAATACGCGTGATCACAGTGCAAGTCGGAGGAAATTTCTCTGACGAAAAATTCCCCCGACCAGAACGGCAATCGAACCCGAACACCCGGCATGTTAATTATGACGCTAACCACTCGGCCAAGGGAGCACTTCAATAAGTTATATTAAGTTATTAATTTATTTGGGCTCGCGTGCCAGTCGCAAAACTGCTTTCAACTAGCATTGCATTTGCGCTAATCTTGGTCATAATGAAGCAGTGCTACTCTGTTCGAGGTTATGAAGTTTAACAGATAGAGTTTATTTCGATTATTTAGTCACCATGTCCAAATTTGTTGTTTGATATAAGGAAAATATGTTTCGAGTTTAACTTCTTGTACAAAGCTTTACAATTTCCTTTTTATGATCTTCTGTATAGTTTCGTCGTCTATTTCATCATAACTCATTGATTCACAAGCCTTTCAAACATTGCGAAGTTGTTCAATTAAATATTACGTTTCAGATTTGGAAATATTTGTCGAGGATCGCAAATTTTAGAGTATCCAATAAAGTTTTTGTGGCAATTTTTGCTAATCATTGTAATCTTCAAAGCGAAGTAAATGTGCAATATTCCCTTGCACAATTCCCCCTTTTAATGATCAAATTCCCCACTAGAGGGGAATCCCCCACCGATTGAAATTCACTGCGTTACAAACATACAAATTACAGGGCAAGCTAAATAAAACCGTTTAATGAAAATAGAGTGACCGAGAATACTGCCTTGAGGAACTCTTGAGGGGATGCTGTACATACGTGAACGAGCGTTTCCAATTTTTACCAATGCTTCTCTTCCAGCCAGGTATGAAGTGAGCCATTCTGTTATTCAGCTTGGCAGTACCAGATGATTAAGCTTTCGAATGGCAAGGCCTTGAGATACCTTGTCGAACGCCTTAGAGAAGACGAAGTATATAGAGCCTACTTGGCAGCGCTTATCCAATTGTTCCATTAATGATGTTGTGTAGCACATTAGGTTCGAAACAGTAGACCTTTTCTCCACGAATCCATGTTGAACGCCAGATCTGAGCGACTTTCGCTATGCAGCAGAAGATGCAAATTCCACAGTAATTCTCAACTATGTGAGTATCACCAGATATGTACACGGAAATTTACAGTGTTCGAAATTTGACTCTGTCCAGAATATGAATCAAAGCGGTACCCTTCGGAGACGAATGAATCGTTGGATTTAGAGTCTCCGTAAACAAAAGAAAAGAAGAAGAAGAAGCGGTACCTCTATGAGCAATTATTACGCGTTTTAGTGCTCGGTTTGATTGGATCTCCAGTATGATTCATTATTTTGCGTTCCATTTTACCACATAAACTCAATCGTTGCTTGCAGATGCTCAAATTAATTGCCCAGATAACAGCTTCAATCGATTCACATATATTTGTTGGCTATTATCCTCTAAGTAGTTTCTAAGCACTGGTTCGACGAAATAACGGTATCACAAATCATTTGCGCGTTACCTTCCAAATGAACACTGAGAACACTAAGAAAATCTTCAAGTCTCACCTTTTTACTTAGATAAATGAACATTCTGCACAGTTACAACAAACCACACCAAGTTCATACGTTAAAATGCGGACATTTTCTGATGAACCACTGATTTTTCACCTGACGGTTGCGAAAACCCGTTGTTTATTGTGTACACCAACAGGTTGCTATGGGAATAATGGCGTCCATAACACGAAATCGACGAAGCGTCTGCAGCATAATCGACGAAGAGAATGAAAACAAACCACTCACACTCTAGCATTCGAAGCACGTGTTGATCTTTTCAGAGCGTAAACAAAACATCCCACACAAGGTCAAGTGCAGACACTCGATTAAAAGCAGAGAACGTAAAAGGGGAAGAGAAATCGATTGTGAAATATTTCATGAAATAAATCAGTACGGAGTTTGTTTTGAATTATTTTCATTTATTTCCTTCGAAGTTATCGCTAAATCCGTTGAACGTAATCTATTTCAAATGTTCTTTTTTGTTCAAGGTGTAATCAAAGTGAATGCCATTGCCTGTTCAATGAGCGGTTTTGTTGTCACCTACACATTTGTTCAGCAATTTTTCTAAATGTGTTTTATTCGTAAATTTTCCCTCCCTATGCCGAGAAGGATCTCAATGGATTCGTGATGATAGAATTCAACGTTCCGCCAAGGTTCTGAATGGAATTATTAGCTGCGATCATTTATTATTCGTGTTATTTGCTACAAAGTTGCGATTGACAATCTGTCTACTTTTATATGGTTAAAATGACACGAGATATTTCTAACAATATGCCATATGAACTTACATTATTTCGCTTTTGGGTACATAGGTATGAGTTAATACTTGATTTTATTATTTCCTTCCAGTGACCGTTTCGTTTCCATCCACGGAATTTACATTCAAAATTCCAATAGTAGTTCAATATTAGTTGTTCTCATCCGTTATTCACTGCTCTTATATGAAACATCCATACAAAACTAGCTGCTACAAGCATCTCTCTAATTATCCTTTCCATTTAGCGGTTATATATCCAAAAATATCTAAGAATTTGTAGAAAAATAATTTGCTAGGTTAAAAGTCTTCGTTTCGTTTGTATTTTGTAATTTTGCCTTTTGGTTTCGAAAATCTGTGTGTAAATATCTGCTTGTTAGATTTCACGTGTAAACTGTTGTATTGTGTGTACCTTTTGCTCATTTATATAGATTGAGATTTCATGTATTTTTTCAGAACCCATCTAAAGTTTTTATTACATTGCAGTTTTCTTCCCTCTTTTGCTGTTCGAAACAATTAAACGAAGGTAGTGATCACAGTAAAGTAGTAATTTGAAAGTAACATCACATAAGATATATTGCGACCTGTCGGAAGTACTACACAGTTGCGTTATTCTGGTTTCAGAAAAGTTGTTCATTCGTTAAATTGCACAAAGTAATCCTATACTGCCCTAAAAACGAACTAATTGAGCTAAAATATTGCATTGAAATATTAAACAGAAATAGATGTTTTATTTAGATAAAGAAAAAGTTATGTTGCTGACTTATGCGCTCTAACCTGTATATAATACGGCGAATTCAATTATATATTTCGATAGAGTTCACTATGAAGTTCATAATAATAAGTTAATAATAATAAGTTTCCACGCAAATAAAATTATTCGTTTGCGACATGAGTGTTATCGAAAAAAGGGTACCTAAAGACGACTCTGAACTATTGTTTCACGACTTAGACCAGAGACATGGAGTCGAATATTAGGTCGTATATGTCTTTGTTGAAAACCATTATATAGAGTTCCTAGCTCTGAATTTCATAACATAAACATTAGAGCAATATTACAGGACACGTATGAAGTACCCAGTATCTTCGGCGTAACTTGAAAGCTACACATTTCGGTTTGAATTCTATGTGCCTGTCATCAAATATAATGAATAATCACTCCGAATAAACAATCATGAAACCTTAATGCCCAAATGATCCAACAAAACAACGCCAAAACCTACAACATTGAACATTCAGCTTCCCGCAACACTTAAAACACATAGTTTCAATCAATAATCAACACTGTACCTACGGAACAATTCGTTTCTAGTCACAAAAACTTTGCTTGAGACAGCGAAATAATCCAATCGTGTCTAACCACATTCTCACTTATCTCATTTCCCTTCTTCCGTGACATTAGTCACTCTGGTTCTGTGTTTGTTTAGTTCCGATATCTCGATACTCTGTGGAATCGTGTGTCGGTTCGATTTATCACAATTGCTCAGCAAATCTTATTCTATGTTATGGTGGTGCCTAATGCTTTCTCGTTTTTATTTTATTGTAAATAACTGTTATGGTATGGTCAATTTTGCTTTCATTTTTTTTCTTGGTTTTGCTAACGAGTATGCTGTCCGACTGTATCGAATGTTTGCGATCATTGATTATTTCCAAAAAATGAAAGCATTTTCGGTTTCCAATACGACTGACATGGTTGTCGGTGGATTTAAGCCAATGTATTCAACTGTCAGTATGATGTGCGCTTTATTTTTCTATAAATGTTCGATTGAATTCGATTTATCTATCGGTTCTACGTTTTTCTCGCGTGTATGTAATTCAGGATTCATGGTAACACAGATAAGTACGACAGAACCAAGCAGGATCAGCCTCAATACAAGACCAACACAACGTTTACAAGAGGTTTCATGAAATAATACGTATGATATTGTGCAAACGCTCTTGATGCGAGCTGAATAGAAGTGCATCAAGTACAGTGCGGGGTTCAACGTGTTAAAGAGTTTAATAATGTATTTTTTCATATACATCAAAAACTCTAACATAATCCTGCGTCAACTATGCGGTCGTGCCTTGGACACAATCAACTAACTTTTTTTTGGTGATATTCATATACCTTCTTCAATTTTTAATATGTCTTATGAAAAGTATGACTTATTTGAAAAAAAATGCAATCTAATACTTTTGTAAAGGAGTTCACACTCATCTTTTGATGTAAAAAAATCGAAAACCGGTTCCGGTAAAAAAAAAATACACGACGTTATGCACGATAAGTTAGTCTACTTAAGGTGAAGGTGGAAGCTAGCCACAAATGGCTGCCACAATGGCGCTCATTTCTTTCATCTCTCTCCCTTACCCCTCGCCAGAAAATCAATAATGTTGCGAAACAGTGTGAAGAAAATGATCGTTTGCACAAACTTATAATATTACCCAAAATCTAATCGATTACTCACCAAATATTAAATTTTCATCTGCCGTCGCAATGTATAGTGGAAAACGTCGTAAAACTCGAGCAAGTGCTCTGAAAGTTAACTTTTCAATTTTCCGCAATGGTTTTGTTTGTACTGGTGAAAACATCATCGAAACAGCTATCAAAACTGAGCCACAGCGTTTCATGTCATGAAAATTAATAAAATAAAATTGTGTTGATATCAATACAATTATTATTTTTACGTTGAATGGGTCTATAATGTAAGTTTGTTTAACATTGGTTAAGAAAATTGTATTGCAAAGCTCGGAACACTGCCACGGCTACCTATGCTTTCAAAAATAGTAAACAAAAAAGTATTATATTCAATCAAAATAACTCGGCCAATGAAGAGAAGGGTTAAGGCTCTCCAACGTGAATATGTGTGAATATGGAATTATCAACATCGAGTTACTGTGCAGAAAAACTTGTTAATACCAAAAGAGCCCCAATTCGCATGTGCGCTCGCTTTTAATCAGAATTTCACTTCATAGGTAAATACACCTTCTATTAATATTTATATTTGCAATTGTTCATCGGAACACATTTTACTTCAGCATTGAATTGTTATTTTTTTTTCAAATGTATTCTAAGACTCGTGTCAGTAAAGCGCCACACAGTCTGATAAGTGAATTGATCTATTCACGTACAAAGATCAAAACAAACGAAACAAATTGCTCTTCTTTCACAAACACTATTACCCCATTTTTACTCGTAGTTTTACCTATACTCTTACAAAGGCTTGCTTACACCTTCACCTTCTTTTTTATATCATACATCTGAAGATCCGATTGTGGTCTTTATGATTATTTCACTTTCAGTCAATTTCAAATGTTATGTTTGTTCGATTCAATTTACATCTACGAAATGAGCTAAATTATTATTTATCGCTTGGGAAGAATTCGATGCCGAAGACAATATTTCTGGACAATAATGTCTCACTGTACACGATGTATGATGTGTAGGTCTTGAATAGAGACAGCCTTTCTCAAGGTTCAACGATGATAGGTGGTACTGCTTCTAAGGATTGCATTACCGTGCCAAAATTTCAATAACCGGTTATTCGGTAATGAAAATTTCATTACCGGTAAAACCGGTAAATTATCGGTAAAAAACATACTTCAAAATAAACCATTTACGTGAAGAAACGGCTTTTATTTATAATGATTAGATTACAAATAAACATTTTGCAAGTTTTTGCTGATTAACACTAGGTTTACGGACGTTTATTATATACCTATCTCTACGAACACGTGTCAATTTGAAGGAAGAAAAAAGAAAATGGACATCAATATATATTTACCTCGATTAATGCATAAAAGTAGAATATGTGGAGATGGGATATAAATGCAGCCGATTTTTGTTATTTTCCATATAAAATTAGAAATGCGTCAAAATGACGTGTAAACCTAGTGTTAAGGTAATACTTAAGGACGCAGAGAATGTTAATTTGGTTGTCTTCTAATCTAGATCGGATCTCATTAACAAAATTTCCAAAAGAGGAAAACACCCGTTCAGAGTCCAATTATGTTGGGCGTATAGTACGAAGAGTATCGAATACCATTGTCATCCGGGTTGCCACATATACAGAATATTCTATATTTTACAGATTTCGCGCCAAATTCCAGATACAGAATCTGTGTATACAGAATTACAGATTTTCAGCAAGAATACAGAATTTACAGATTTTTTTTAAATTCAATTTTAAATAATGAATTTATTACAGCGCATACATTGATACCTTGATTTACAAAAAAGTAGAACACAACGCAACAATATGGCTTTCGTTGGAGGCAGTTGTTAAGCAAAATCTTGAGCGATTCGAAGAGCTTAAACTATTCTTTTCGTTCCAAGTTAAGTATGACCATAATCAATCCACCATATATCGATTCTTTTAAACGATCATATGACCAAATCGATTATGCTGTTCCTAAACATTGTTCTATCGCTCATCAATGAAGTCAATTGCACTTTTCAATCAGAAAGTTCTCAATTTTGCGAACTTTATAATGAGACAAATATGTTATTGTTTATCATATCGGGTATCTTATGTTTTGAGAGCTACGTGCAACGATTCGCTAAAGCTGAACATGATGTGAAAGATTTTGAACACTTTCTGAAGAAGCCAGAGGATGTTTACGTTGGTATCGTGAAGAAGCTGAAAAAGTATTGGATGCAGCTAGGAAGCTGAACTTTAATTCGATTTGTTGTGATTTCTATATTGAACTCGTGAAACAGATTTCAAAGAAATTTCAAATTTGATTTCAGCGATCCGGTTATCAAAACTGCGGCCTTGATAAACCCCCCAATTTTCGTCAAACTACCAAAACTTAATGATTTGATACGCCAAATTCCTCAATTTTTTGAAGTAATAGACAAGGCTTGGGTAATGAACGAATTGGTCCCAGCTGTTGGATGTCAAAAGGCGCCTTTTTGATAACATTCATCAGCGTCTGTAGAGCGAGTATTTTCGCTTTACAATGCCAACGAAACAAAGACCGGAAATCGGTTTGCCCCCACAATTACAGACTCTATTTGCGAAAAAGTATGTATCGGCTCAAGGAGGAGCTTCAAGGATGAAATTGGCGAAAAGTTTTAAAGCAAAGTTCAACAGAACCATGTATAAACAACATAAAATTCAGAGGATTACAAGGATAGAACCTTTTTATGATTTATTTTGTTGCATTGATACTACATCAACAACCCATAAATAATAAAAATAAATTCAAAATGAAAATAAACCTTCATGTTAATTTTTTTTCCTCAATTTTTCGATAAAGATTTTTTATACAGATTTCTTTTCCTAAGAATACAGGTATACAGAATTTTACAAAAAAAAATACAGAATGAAATGTGGCAACCCTGATTGTCATGTATTTGCCTCTGATGCCCTCTATACCATAACTCTTGTCCGAGGATTTTCATTAATCCGTTTATTGACGTTGAACTTGGACTGGACGTTGATACTTTGGATTGTTGCAATCGTCGGTCAATTTGATGCTCAACTGTTCTGCAGGTTTCGCAGGATCTGCATATACGAAACGTTTTTCTGCAATCCTTCCAATCAGGACTTCAAGCAGCTGCTTCGATTGTACCGATAGCTGCTCTAGCATAAATTGCAATCTGATATCAGTTTCATTAAGGGTTCAACAGCGACCAGAACTGGTTCGAGGGCATCAACCAATTCCTCCATCGCTGTCAGCTCTTCATCACTGAAGCTTATCTTGTGTTTCGTTTTCAGATCGAGTAGCGATTTTTGAACTGAAGTCCAGAGGACTTAGAATCGGTGTGTTTTTTCGATTTTATTGGATTCCCGAGTAATATTTTAAAGCGACATAAAGGCAAATATTATTTATAGTGTAAAAATAAAAATTACCGAAATTATCGGTTATTGATTGTAAAATTACCGGTAATTCGGTAATGGAAAATGGCCCGTTATTATCGGTAAAACCGGTAACGGTAAAACCGGTTAACAATCCCTAACTGCTTCTCGATGAGTGACATAATGGAATGGTCTACAAGAATGATCTTTAGTTGTAAAAATCGACGCGTATATAAAATGTACATTCATTATGCTATTAATAGGTAAATACATTTTTTGGCCTTAACTGATACTGATGGCTTTCCGATGAACCGAATGAAACCGTACATCGATCAATGAAAAAGAATGAACGTAAGATCACAATGCTGAAACAAATACTGAGTCAAACAAAATGTTTTATTCTAGGAATTCACTGGAAAAAAATATGAAAACTAACAACATAAATGCCATTTTCACAGTTAGGAAATTTATTGTTTTACTTCCTTTTTTTTGTATCATTTTTTTATTTTTTCGTTTGTATATTTGTCTTATTCACTACGGTGTATATATTAACCATTTCAATTAATCAATAGAACACTTAATAATGCTCGATAATAATTCGATACAAAAATACTCTCGCATATTTTTGTTGGTTTACTTCCTGTCTTCATTGCGAAATTAGGTTTGAATTATGCGTGAGAGAAACAACTTTGGACCCACCTATGTGTGGGTTTGTCATTCGAGTGAAGAAAGAGTTGCATTGATTTGCGCACATTATTCTGTCCTCATATATTTCCTTTATCACCACACATCCTCAGCAGTTTCATCTTTTATCAGGCCACATAAAAACATTATGGGTTCTCAAAAGCTTTATATCACATCTGTTTGGTAATTCTAATCGGTTGCATTCACATTTTTTTTCTCTTTGTTCGTTCATTGTCCCCCGGTTACTTTTCCCTTGTTCTTGGCCGCAACCAAATCAATTCGTTCGTCACTTTTCATCATTCTGTTCTAATCGAAACAAGAAACAACTTTTTCTTCGTAACATCTGCACAACTAATCCTGCTAGTAAGAATGATAACTGTGACTCGATTTAATCAATAGGAACCTGATTACCCTCAAGTTCGACTCTACGTGCTAAAGTTTAGTAGTTAGAAATACGGATTCTCTTCGATCGGTTGTTACATTAAATGATAGGAGCAGAGACATGACTGCCCTCTTCTGGTTGCGTTATATGTTCTACTTGTTTGAAACTGATCTGCTGGCATGATCCGTTATAGATCCTTGATAACATGTTAATATATGACAGTGTAGAGATATAATAATAATCAAATAATAACTAAACCTCCCTCCAAGTACGGAGAACGAAATTCGCAATGTTTAGGTGAAATTTTGATATCTAAACGTTCGCTGATAAATTGACGATGAAACCTAAAAAATAAAAAAAAAGAATTGACACACTTCGAATTCACAATTGCAACTGTTCACAATCACTTCATGCCCTTGTGGAGTTCCCGCACATAAGCCAACACGAGGAACTGAAAATAGTACCTAAAACAACGCTGAGAACAGCTATTGAATTACAAACAAGAATAAAAGATCTACATCGAATCGCTGGATACAAAATGGTCCAGGGGTGTACAAAGGAATCATGCTACGTGAATCGTCTTAATAGCAATAATTTGCTATCAAGCTACCAAATTAAATATTTATTGAACAAATGGTCGATGTTAACTCAGACCGGACCATGTGACATTATTATGATTTCGAGAAAAACGAGCTTGAATTTAGGTGCTATAAGAGATTTTTATTGAGCATTCAAAACAATTTCGATCCGTTATTCCTGCTGTACGCGCCATTTTCCAAATCTGCTAAGTGTGGAATGTAGCTTACGAAACGCTTAACCTAATGCAATCAATAAATCGAAATTATCAATTTTGTAACTTGGTACCCTCTGACTTAACACGTTGAGCCCAGCGTCGGTCCCTAGGGGCCAACGGTGAGTTTTGTGATAGGAAAGCGCTGACCGACTGGGACTGACAGGTACAAAATAATAAAATAAAAATATATATGGTTTGTTTCCGAATGTTTTACAAAATGTGACTACTTTCTAGTCGAATTGCTGACTATTTTCTATTTATAAAATAAGTATCTTTGGGAACTGTGACCAACACTGATATTGTGCAAATGCTCTTGGTGCGGGCTGAATGGAAAGCGCAGCAAGAAAAAATCGGGGCTTAACATGTTAACACCGTCCAAGTATTGGTCATATAAATCATAAAATTGAAACCAAAAGGGGATAATGACATATCTAAACCAGGATATTTTTTTTTAATCAACATTTGAAAATAAACATCTGTGAAGAAGAAAAAATGAAAATTATTTCACATTAAACCTAAAAAACTTCTAAGGCGATCAAACGAGTCTGAAATGATGTTATTTGAATTTTTTTCACCCAAAAATGGCTAAGGGTCAGGGGAGGTAAAAAAAAGTGTTAGTGAAAAATTGTGGAGATCGATTATGAAAATGTCATTGATTGCTAACTTAACACTAAACCTACCGATGTTTTATGTATACCTATTCCTACCACAGCGGGACAAGTGACCCTTAATGAATAGTTAGTGAACAATGACTCGATTTATATAGTTTTGTTGAGAAACGTGACATACCATATTTTTCCTGTATATTTCGTCATTTTTAGGAAAACAATTGTTGGCAAAATAATGAAATTACAATTTTTTATTCGCAAAATAGCACTGTAGCTTGGAATAGTTACTGTTAGCTCGCTTGGATAGTCAGCAATACAATCAATCCCAATCATTCACTATTCGTTCACAAATACTACTAAATATATGAAGCAATTGCAAAAATTTCTAATGCAATGGTTTTGTATCACAACCACACATACAAATCTTTCTGATATCATATCTAGATCAACATGTCAAAAGGGTCTGTCTTCTTTGATCGATCTCTTCATCTCCATTCTCTTTCGTTAATAACTCAGCAGTAACAGGATTTCCTGATCTGTTCGACGACAAGGAGTGTGAAAAAGGAACTCGTTTATCAAACAACATGGCAAAACTGGAGCAAAATCTGTCTGAAAGGCCGTGGTTATCGAAAGAGAAAGACGGTGAAGAGAATCGATCAAAGAAGACAGACCCTTTTGACATGTTGATCTAGATATGAATGTTTGCACGGGTCAAATGACCCGTTGCGGTAGTTAGGGCAGATTACATATATTTCTCAGCAAAAAAAATGACAAGAGAGGAGAAAACACTGAAAAATACATTCGATGTGTGTTTTGAGAAAAGTAGTATAGGCAAATTATGTTGTGACAATGTAATTTGCAAGAAAATTTTGACTAAACCCTTAAAATGGGTCATTTGACCCCTCGTAGTAGGTTTAGTGTTAAAATCAACTAGGTGGCCAAACCAACTCTCATCGCCGTAATAAAAGTGTTCGGGGAACCGCCCGTGGCAAATCAAGATGATACGAATTTAACAATGAATGTATGTTTTTGCTTCCTCAGGCGCACAATACGCGTAAATATTTAGCATTGGTTCGGCTTTATCTAAAAAATCGATTACTATCATTTTTCAGATGAACTTTTTCAGTATAGAACCAGATAAGCTACACGAATTTGTGTTAGTTTGATGTGTTAGTGATTTAATCAGCGTAATGCTCTTCATCACACGTACACCTTGAAATGGTTTTTTAAGCTCAAAACATCGATATTGTCTTATACTGCCGTTCTATGCATAGTTGTCCCATGTTACTTTTTGACGATTTTCACTTTTCTTCATAAAACGTTGTTTATATGCATAATCTTACGGAAAAACACAAAAAACATGCGAATCACTTACGAGTCAAATACAACTTTAGGAGGGAATCCCATATGCCACGTTTTTTGACGTAGAACTACGTCTTTTAGTAAGAGTACCAAATCATGAAACAGGTAACGATTTTATAAGTAGTTTTGACGTTAATGCGTTGAGCGCCACGTAGTTTTGACACTAGACTTTCCATATAGGTCGCGTTGACTGACAGTGTGTAACATGATACAGTTGGTGTTCAGTTAGACTATGCAACAAATTTAGAACAAAATGAGTTAATAGTAACAAACAATCATGAATTTCTTAACGTACATTCTATTAGTCCGGTCTGACTGATTTTTCTCTTTTGTTTGATATGTTGCAAAGCCAGCTCTTCAAAAATCAAACGCGTGTGAAGTGCAGAAGAAGCAGAGAGTAAAATATTGTAATTTTAGATCCGCTTCAACAGCAAAGATCCATATACGGATGTTCTGCTCAAATCGAAACCTAAGATAGTCGATAGAGTGTTACAAATGAAAAATATCATACAGCAGTGCAATTTTATTTTTTTTTAATTTTGCTGTCACCTAATAGGCTAGATTGAAAAATGCACCGCGTCAGTTTCAATACCAGCGTATGGAGAGTGTTTGTGTATGATTGCATCACACGTATGCATTGTTGTATAAACGGGTGTTCAATAAAAAATGAGAATGATTTCAATACCTTTCTATAAAAGAAGTAAAGATCGCATTTTTTTCTCACCGAGAGAATTGCTCTCTGGACCTAGAAACGGGTTGCTTGTTTCTTTTCGCTCGGGTGTGTCAGTTCGATCAAAGATGGCGTCGAAACAACAAGTTCTCCGCGAGCGCGCTGTACGTTTTTTCAAAACGTGTGAAAGTCAAAGAATAAGTTTACAGTTTTTTCGCTGCTCCCATTCCTACATCCACAGAACTCTCAATCAGAAGGGCATCGTCTGTCGGAAGAAGACTAGGTCCCTAGAGTACACGGAGGAGCAGGTAGCGACCGTGAAATCTCAGTGCAGGTGGATGACGAAGAATTATCGCGGGACGTCGTATATATATATATATATATATATATATATATATATATATATATATATATATATATATATATATATATATATATATACAGTCAACTCTCCCTAACTCAATATCCAAAGGGACCATCGAGTTAGGGAGGTATCGAGATACAGAACATTTTTTCCTAATTTTTTTTATGTCTCAAATTGTCATATATTAGGGTAAGTTTCCCAATTATGGTATGAATTTGAATTTTTGATTCATTCCCTTGAAGTGAAAAAACACCTTTCTCATATAAAAAAAATATTTTTTCCAGAATCTTTCAGGAGGTGATAGACGGTTCTATTTCACGAAAAAAATCCTTCTACGCATATGTTAGAATTTCAACGATGACAGACTTATAGAACTTTATTAAACATTAAACATTTTTGAAGTGGAAAATTTAAAAGTTTTTTTTTATTTGCAATTATTAATTTTATCCTAAACATTCATACTAAACTTGATTGTTTCTATCAATTAAATTAAAGCTCTCTAACCTCTCTACAATTTGTTCTTTGACGCCCAACTTCTATCTCTCTTAATTTCGCTGCAATATCGATATAAACAATTCCTGATGATGATTCAATCAAAATCTTCAAAAATCGCGATTTTTAACCCACTGTACTTATAAAAGCCACTTAAATTTCACCTTAATGCTGAAAGGTTAATTTTTTTTCTTGAAATTATTCATATTTGAATTATAAAAAAAAACTTTTTTTTTCAAACTGTATACAATCGAGTCCTAAATTTTACATAATCGAATCATATATAATCGAGTTTGTATATAATCGAGTCCGACTTGCATGAGGCACTAGGTTAACAAAGAAAATATTGATTAAGTATGTTACTCAAACTGAATTGTAACGATCACGCAGGAACTGTATTCCGGACATATTCTTCAGGTTTGATTAAACGTTCGAATTAACATCTCAATAGAACTACTATCTTCAGCGTTTTTCTCAGGTTTTCAACACTTTCCAGTATATCGGTATCTGGCATCAGATCACAGCAAATCACGTTTTGGTCCTTTTTGCACTAATTATTAAAAGACATTGAGCAATCGAACGGTATTGTACCGTCGACATCAGCAAGCTCACGACGCATTAATTATGCCAGCGGAATATCACTCCCGTCCATGTTGGTTGTGCTTTGAAGTTAGGAATTCCCAGTTTCTGGACAAATTCTCAAGCCATATCCCGAAGAATAGAAGAGGGGTAAATTTTTCTGTCTAGCTTGACAAGACAAAAATTCATTGACCGCTCCAGCTTCTCGATTCTGACCAACCTTATATGCTTTTGGTCTAGATACAATTTTCCATTCCGATTCCATTTTTACTTTAGTTTGAGTAGTGTTGATACCGCACTTTGTGCAATACTGAAATAATTTGCAGCTTCTGACCCCTTCCGTCCATATTTTTCGACCTGCTCGATGATGCTCAAACCTTGCGAAATGGTTAGCGTTTTGATTGTTCGCTTGAAAGGTTTCTCGTGGTTTTCCATACTTGAAAAGAAATTGTTTGATGACACGAAAAAGGGAAAATTCGGAAAATTAAATTCCCATATGTTGTACAATTACCTAGTGACAAGTGCTGTTAGTTCATTTGATGTTTGCGCTAGCGAAATTGATCTTTGTTCGAAACTGGAAAGGCATTTTAATGTCATAAAACGCACTCCTATATCTTATTCTATCTATACCAATAAAAAGATACAACCCTTATGTTTTTAATAAATTTTTTTTTTAATAATATCGCCGAATTTGTTGATGAGAGCAGAACTCGAGGAAGGAATTGTCCGATTCAGGGTTAAAACATGTTATTTGCAAGTGGTTGAAAAATCTTGAACGAGAATTGTGTCTGAAAATGATCTGATATTATAATGATGAGTTTTGGTAGAAATACTATGGAGGCGAATGAACTGCAAAGTTTAAAGCCTCTTAAAAACAAAGAAACAAACAAACAGAAATACTAGGAATTTTATAGTAAAAGGTAAATTGAACGGGGTCGATTGGAAGATCAATCAATGTACAGTTCTGCGATTGGACCCATAAACTTGCTCATAGTAAGAAAACGTGAATGTTTGAAGATATTGATAACCAAAAACAAATTTTGGGCGGGACGAAGTTTACCGGGTCAGCTAGTTAACAATAAAATGAAAACGAAAAATATTCATAATAAGGATAGTTCCAAGCTGATGAAGTGAGGGGATTCGAAAAAAACGTTGTGCTATGGCGTTCACGATTCCAGCCCTTCTGGTTATCTGGAACATAAAAAAGTCGAACAGATTCTGTATCAGTAATGATGTCGCTGTCGCATGATGTTTTTGGAAGGAAGGAAGGTCTTGTATTATAGAGACTTTAAACTTTTGCAGTTCATTCGTCTCTAGCCTTGAGAAAGGCCCTTTGAAAACTATACTCTATTTACTCCAGCGCTACCACCTCCACCCTCTTGCCTTAAGAAAGGCACTCGATCCCTCGCCGTCCAGCTCGTCCAGCAACGATGTTCACGTCCAGATGTTCACGGTGTCCACACAAAGAATGTGTTTTTGGACAAAATGGTGGCCGTTTAAAGAGAAAAATGCTGCTTTGAACGTTATTCTAATGTTTCCCGATTTTTTTAAAAATAGTGAAATTTTAAAAATATCATTTTTATTGGTTCATACGATAGAGAGATGCATACAGATTGTATTCGTTTAAATTCGACATAAATTGGTTCAGTAGAACTTGAGATATCGTGTAGGCCAGTTTGGAAAAAAAAAGTTTCAAGAAAAACCCGTTTGAAGTTATTTGTTATGGCCGTACGGGATCGGATAGCGCATTATTAAAATGGCTATAGCTCGGTAAATAATGCGATTTTCGAAAAGTCCTTTCTAGAGTATATTCTTGAATGCCTAAACTTCAGTGATGTGAGGAGAAAAAATTGATTTTTTTTTAAATTCTAGACTAGAATACTGGCCTTAAGTTAAAAACATTTTTAGTCATTCAATATAAAAAAAATAATACCTAATCCTAAAACATTGACAACAAATATCGAAAGGATTATTTTGTCCGTATAGAGCACGATGCGCAGCCAGCCGGAAGAAAACATATTGTCCAGTCGATCTACCCGGACCGTTGATGCGACGCTTGTTCAAGAGTTCTGAACAGTCAAGATTATTGTTTAGGAGCTCAAAAATGAGCTGTATCTGAAGAAATTCACGTCGTTTTTGCAGTGTCTGTAAGTGAAGCGCTGTGTATAGCGCTTTTCATATTAACCCTCTACAGCCCAAGCCCGCCTTTAGACGGGCTTCGCGGATTCTCTTTTCAAATTATGCAGACATTGTTTTCAATGTTCACCCCCACTAGAACGTCTTTAGAATATTTTAATCTATCACACATACACATTGTTTTTATGCTGGCAGCTTTCTGCTAGCAGTATTTTATGTTGAAAGTCGGAAATTCGAGATAAAAGTGGAGTTGGTTTTTTAGATGAATAAAAAACTTAGAGGGTTAAGGCGGTAGAGGGTTAAGTTAGATCCTGGACGGGGCACCACGGAGATGATGAAGCTCATAGCAAAGTAGACGGTAACGTATACTTGAAAAATAATGGACTAACTTCGGAGGCCAATAAAACAGAACCATAGAAAATAATTCAATGGACCAAATTCAACTTGAATCCTACGTTTATGAGGCCTTCTACAAAAATACTTCGACGCCCTTATCAGTTGATTTACAGCAGCCATGGCGAAAACCGTACGCTCGATGTTTTGTTCGTACTGTCAGCTCCACCACGGAGTGAAACATCGTGAGACACTTTGTGGGATTAGCAGGGGACCGGGTTCTTTACGTTCCCCACCAAAGAGGTAAGCGATGACGTCAAACATATATTCAACCCAAAGATCCCGAAGAATGCCCTTCTGTGGCTGATGATCAACGAGAAGGGAATGACCAAGTCGCTGTTCTTTCTTTCAGGGATTATGGTTATATCAGGGACATATACAGTACGATATGCCTGCCGGAAATAGCCGTTTTTGTTTAAAACATACCTTTTGCTGAGTGTCGAGTCATAGAACTAAATCACCGCACAATTTGTTCATGTATTTTGTTTTCCAATTTATGGTAAAAAATATGAATACTTTTCTGTACAAAACAAAAGTGGACCTTGTCCGAAAATCGATTAAATTCCATGAAATCATGTTGGACTCTGTTTTGTCAGTTTTTCTGCAGAGTCTACTTTGGCGGACCACCTATTCCCAAAGCTACAACTATGATGAGCGATATCAAATTATCATCAAATCCCAGATAGCCAAAACTGCTACAGCTACGCTGTCTAACTGGTCGTTGCGATGGCTCAGTTCCCTGGGAGATGCGGACACCCTGTCACCGTACAACTAATAATATTCTGCAG
The DNA here is from genome assembly GCF_029784135.1 of Toxorhynchites rutilus septentrionalis. NCBI lineage: Eukaryota > Metazoa > Arthropoda > Insecta > Diptera > Culicidae > Toxorhynchites > Toxorhynchites rutilus. Next base: position 127,572,632 of record NC_073745.1, read on the forward strand.
GCGAAACAGTAAACTGTTTGTAACTTTGACACACGATTATCTGGAGCTGACGATGCTCGTCTAAAATCGATAGTTTCATAAACTGATAACTGTTTTGCGTAGTTAGGAAATAACAAAGATTGCTTCTAAACATTCGTGTATAATCATAGTTGGGTGCAAGAGTCTATTTTCATGTGAGAAGGACAGGAAAACGCAGGATACCGAGCTGGTGGCTTTTCCAGCCGAGCGAAATAAAACAATATCAAATAAATAAATCGAGAATTTGTTTTAAAACTATTCGAGAGTACTGCTATTTCGTTTTTCTGTAGACTACATACAAAGGAAATAAAAGTTCAACACGAAAAATACAATCATACGATAAATGCCATCAGAGCAAAAACTTCTGAATTACGCTAAGAACCAACGTAGGAATTTGTTGTCAGAATGCGTTCATCTCGCGTTGAAGAAATTGAGCTTCGTTTCCCAAAGCGACAATGGCAAAAATGGATTTACAGGTGGAATGAACACACTTTTGAAACAAAATTACCTTTTCTGTATCAAATATGATTTCTATGTTGTTCGCATCATACCAGGCCAACGGAACGAGCGCATGAATTGGCTGAACCGTTGTGTGATATGTCCTGAAATGAATTGAGTACCGTCTGACTATCGCCAGAAAACCTGAAACTGGTAGAAAAATAAAGCTGATCCTGAAACATGTTCGAAAGTGGTAACTAGGGTTGGGCGATCTTTTTAAAATTGAGATTGATCTTGACGAATCGATTTTCTGAACGGCGTTGTGATCGATTCACTGATTAAATCGGTATCAGAGAATCAATCTTTACTGAATCGGTCTTCGAAAACCCAAAAGACTTTTTTTTCAAATTAATAACTGTCGTCTTTTATTTGAAGAGTATTTCGTTTTCTTTCCCAGCATAAAGACCACAATTAGCCACTACATTTTCTTGTGCCGTCATGGAACCATTTGATCAAATAAATTGATTGAAATAGCATTATTAGAAATTGAGAAATCATTATTAGATATCCAGTGTCCAGTGGCTCAGGATTTGTATGGAAATAAATCATAGAAAAATTAGACTGACTTTGTCAACAAGCTTGATGAAGCGGTCCAAATATTAACATTGGGCCCTATTATAGAAATCGAATCGAGGATTCGATACAATCACTATCACTATCACACCGAGTAAAATCTGGAATTATAGAAATCGAGGAAAACTGCTCGATTCGTTAGCAAGCTCGAATGTCAGCGGTTGTGGTGAAATATTTTGAAACAAGTTTGAAATGTTTCATGAAGCACTATTAAAACGATGCCAAATCTTTTTTTTAGGCATCTGCTATGAAAATGTATTTCCAAAAGTGTTAATATGGTTATGATTGGTTGGTGTATGGTTATTTTTTGTTATGCATGTAATGCAACATGTAATTCTCGTTTAGCGTCGATTTCTTGTTGTAGCGGCGTCGATAGCTTTATTGTATTGGGGCCACCACCTGTTGCTCTAAATTCTCGCTTGTTGCGTGCTAGTATTTTCTTCACCTTTCCCCTCATGTCAATCCAAACCTGTAATTTAAATAAAATCATTATTGTTTTGCAGGATAGCTTTAGCATATGGTATAGAGCATTAAACCACTCCGACCATTAGTTTGATCTATTGTAGTGAAAGTGGTATAGTTTGGTATAGTATAACAATAAAAAAGAAAATTGCTGCCAAAAATAACGTACTAATGTATGCTAGTAGAAGTAAGCAATTTTTAGGCAGGAAATTCGGTTGAAAGAAATTCAAAGAGTATGATAAAATTTACTTATGAAAGTTATGTGTATCGTAAAAAAAACTTACTTTCTGCCATTCTGAACCTAGATGCATTGGTGGTCTCAGTGTATTAAACTTCTCTCTGAATTCCTCCAACTTTTCCTACACCGGGATTATATTAGAACTGACTCCAGAAAAACCTCGAGCAATGTCTATATTCGCTTCCATTGTTTCAAGGAGCCGTTCAAACTGGTGGTGATTTGGTTTTTTTTTCTTCCGCCACTCATTTTCAGCCACTGAAATATGCGTTGGAAGTAAATTCTGCATTATAAGTTATAACATGATTAATATAAATAATGCTGGATTGAACACTTACTTTGTATAGACTATTCTGGCAGCACCGTAGAACAAATGCTGATCAAAACAAACGAACATGTGTTACAAATTGCATATATTGAAGCGTTTCCGAAAAGTTTCCCAAAGGGATGCAAGCCAAAACAAAATAATTCTCTGAAGATATGCAACAAGTGAACCAAACAACTCGAAAAGTTCTGACACTTGCATCGATAGCTATCACTCGCTCGGTGCTATCGAATTGCTCGATTTCTATAATAGTAAAATTGAGTTAACGAGCAAAATTCTTATCGCCTCGATTTCTATAATAGGGCCCATTATATTATTAAAATTTGTTAAGTGGTTTGTACACTGAAAACACTGAGAAATAAATTTTAAAATTTATAAAAAGTTTTTCTTAGATCGGAGAAATCGACAGAAAAAAATATTTTCGCGATTTTTTCGAGTACAAAGGGTCCAAAAAATCGAAAGTCGGAATTGAAAAAATCGTCCTTCTAAATATCGATCCAAGATCCCCCAATCCTAGTGGAAATCCTCTTCAAACGGAAGTTGTCATCAAGAGACGCATCAGAAATAGCAGATGTTTATATGTCCAAAATGCAAAGAAGAAGGACTGGTTTGGAATGTTTCAAAGACAAGTTGTACCGGACCGCATGTAATCGAAGAAGCAAAGAAACGCTTGAAAAATTGCGTCGCTACGAACGATGAAACAAACTGCAAGGCTATTCTCGGACAACATTCTGTCAATCCAGGGTCCAGGTCCAATAGAGGAATACTGTTCGATTATAAATGGAAAATTGCAGAAGAACGGAGAAACCGTGAGCACAGTAAGTAAGTTCAAACAATCATGACCAAACAAGTGGGAAAACAGTTGGTGCAAAAGATGATCGACCATATTCGGGGAAAAGCACGAGCAATGAGGAATGTTAAGGAACAAGGAAGGAAGGAAGGTATTGTATTATAGAGACTTTAAACTTTTTCAGTTCATTCGTCTCTAGCCTTGAGAAAGGCCCTTTGAAAACTCTACTCTACTCTACTCCAGCGCTACCCCCTCCATCCTCTTGCCTTGAGAAAGGCACTCGATCCCTCGCCGTCCAGCTCGTCCAGCAACGATGTTGTCCAGTCGGTGTCCACACAAAGAATGTGAGTGAAGGAACAAGACAGAACCAATTGTGTTATAACAAGTATGAAACCTTGAAGGGGAAATCAGGGCTAAAACCGACGCTGTGGGTAAAACTGACACTCCCTGATTTTTCCCGTTAGAAGCTGTCGCCGCATGGATCACTATTTCAAACCGTGATTCATTTCCTAGCCATAGAGCGTGTGACTTTTTCGTTATTTTTGGTAGATTTTTTTGTTATTTTTGGTACAGATTACAAATTTTCTTCAAAGATTTTCTCCATTTTTAAAATTCCTTACATTTGAACAAAGCTACATTGAGGTACATGATGACTTTTACGCCGCAGTATCGCTTGGTGCTGCTGATCATAAAAGCATTTACAATGCAATGATTGATCAGTTTCATAAGGACGAAATTCCTTGGAAGGATCGTCTGAAAGAATTCGCGTTGTACAGTGCGACGTATGTTTTGCCCCAGATCAACAGATTGAATCGTTTATTCCAGGCTGAAAAACCTGAATGCATGATGCTACATGGAAAGCTGATTTGATCATTCTCACTAATATCTGCAAGGAATCTTACTTTGTTCAAATGTTCAATGCTATCAAATATGAAGATCATCACGACAAAAATTTTAGGTTGGAATAGCAGCAGAAGAGATTATCAGAACAATGGACAGCGGAAGGTTTTGACGTAGGACTACGTCTTTGATTTATATATAGGGGGGTCACTCTTCGAGTTTTCAAATGCATTTTACGCAGAATCGTTATTACGATATATGTTATAATATACACAATTAGACGGCAAATTTATCCAGCAAACTTTTCACCTGAGACATCAACAGTGGAAATAATGAAACAAGTTAGCAATTTAACGAATAAAAGAGGTATGTTTTACGAGCGGATACGTGACTTCTGAATATGACGGGGTGACGAACATCTCAAGCGAATGTCTTACGGGCTGAGGCAACATGGGCAATTGAACAGCGAAAAATGACATTGATTGAGCAGTAAAACCTGATTGTGATAGTCTACAAACGAACATTATCGCTACTGCTCCCGATGCCTTAGAATAAGACTGATATTCATTAACCATTTTCAGTTAGACAGTTGAACTTCATATTTTCTTTTGTTGTTCGTTACAAACCGTTTAGCGGTTATGAGTGCATATGACAAACGGCTCTTTTCAGGGCTACTATTTGGAGTTTCAAAAGAGCTAAACTAACGGATTCCTGAACAATGAAAAGGACTACATTTAAAAAACAACTGTTCTGAACAATCACATTCCTACGTCAAACTTCCGTCCGTGCCCCTAGACTCAGACCCTACTTTTTTCGTGGAGCTGATCAAACAAATCAGAAAAAGATTCGAGTTTGATGATTCGACGCTCAAGTCTACGGCAATGTAAATGTTTTTCAATTTGACTAGTATTAACGTTGTGCTAGAAGCGTTTCCAGGATTCTACAATGGGAATGTACAAGATGTGGAGAATTAATTCTGTGGCCCAAAGATAAGATTACTCCACATGGAAATCACAGTTTCAGAAAACGAGCATGTACAGGGTTGCTGGACAAAAATTGGATGCCTAAAAAGAATTGACCTAATTGACATGGCCTAAAAAGAATTCGCTCGCCTTTTGGGCACTTCGATGCCTTGTTTGTAACGTCCTCTCTGTGTCTCACTCCTCGACAACTGTCGAGCGATTTTTTCTTTAATATAATCAAAACAAAAACTAAGGTTTGAATCGGCTCAGCAACGATACGATGAACGCTTTTTTTTTGAGATCAAAGGATTTGGTCAAACATCGTGGTGGCAGCTCGAAAATTAAAAAAAATATGATAGTATGCAATCTAGATTCAAAAAAACTATGTATAAGCATAATAAAACACACGAATGACTTGCAAATGTAAATATAGTGCTTGCAGTAAATAAATGAATATTTTTTAATGCTAATAAATTATTTTTTCCCCACAAAGAATATTTTCGATGGTACAGATTTTTGAAAAAAAAAAGTACGGATGAGAAAGATTTTTGACCCCTTTGGTACATATTAAAAAGTGGTAACCAGGGTTGCCAACTATAATTTTTAAAAATCAGGAAAAATGAAAATAAAAATCAGGATAAATCAGGATAGCTCATATTGGGTTGTGCGAAAAGTTAATGTCGATTTTTGGGAAAACAAAAACATAATTTTCAATCAAATCATTATAATTTAATTTTATATCCATAGTTCTGTTTCACAATCTTTCGTCATCTTTCACACAGCTTAAATATTCTATCCTCCCAGAACATGTTTTCCTCCTCGTCGAAAACTGCTGCGAGCCATACATGTGAGAAACAAGTTGCTTGGTAGTAGCTCATAATACAGAATCCGTTCCAAATCCGACCAGAAAAAGAGTATGAAGTGAAGACCCGATACGTTAAGAGTTAAGCATGGTATCGCATAAGCGGAAATACTAGTGTTTCGCCTGACCTTTTGATCGTTTATATTTTTTTCCGAAAAACCTTCAGCATCACTACAGTCAATTGCAGAGAAATCAATATTCAAATTTTCACTGAATTCATGATGCATGCTTTGGAATGAATCTTTACTCAACAAATGAGGAAAGCATATCAGCAGTGGAAGACTTGCTGATTTTTTTCTAATTTTCATGATATTTAGTACGGTTATAGATATATTTACCATAGTTCCATCATTAAAATTGGTTCTACTTTGAATCGGACGAACAAATTACATATAAAATCTTTTTATATTGACTGTGGATTCAAAAATTTTCTCTTGGGAAATTTTACACTCTGAAACGTATTCCTACGTTTACGTTTACGTTTTTAGCAACGAAACAATTGAGGGTAGAGATAAAAACAAAAATTAGTACAGCTTTGCGAATTTAAGTTAATGTAAGATATATACAAGTGCGAACCGGGGAACTATCATAACAGAAAACTTTGACATGGAAATCAGTATGTTTAATACGAATAATGTAAAGAGTACAAAGATCAGGGAAAATCAGGATCATTTCAGAAAAATCAGAATAAATTGAGTGTTCGTCAGGATATCAGGGAGCGTGCTAAACAGTCTGGGAAATCCTAGAAAATCAGGCATCTCTGGTGGCAACACTGCTTGGAATAAATAAAATACTCTCAATCCGACCACGAATCCAGGAGCGTCTTAGGTCACAAGAAAACCTAGCCGTCGTCACTGCATATCACGACCTAGAAATCGGCCCACCAGAAAGAAGGACCACCAGGAAAATTTACAGGAGCAGCCAGCGAGTATATATGAGAACCGAATTCAATTCGGTAAGACATCCGAAAATTTCCCATTCATCCCTTCTCCCCTCCTATTTTCTTCTCACTATCTGGTTCTGCTCGGCCAAATCCTAGAAGTCGTGGTACCAACGGATCATATTAGTAGATGCATCCCGTCAGTTGTGCGCTCTACGCGATCTGGCCTACCGTAAGCGTCCGAGCCACATTTGGTAGCTCCAGAGAGTAATCTTCCCCGAATTACAAACAAGCAGAGAGGAGCTAGCTAAGCTAGGAGCTACAGAAGCATTTTTATCAATTTTTCGATGTCCCATATAGGGGAACCCGGGGCAAGAGTAATACTAATAAAGCTAATACGCGTTTTTGAATCCTCTTTTATTATATTTTTTCCATTTTTTTTGCTGGTTTGTTCATTCATACTCCTATTTAGTGCATCAAATTGTTCGAAAGATATGTTTACTATGAAAATGTTTCGTTTACAAAAATGATATTTTTGGCTTGTATTTTCCCAGAGTGCCAATCTTATAAAAATATAATTTTTGATTAAAAAAGCACTGTGAAATTCACGGTGGTTCCAAAGAACGCAAACTCAAGGTTTTGTTGGGTTCACGAAAACCGGCAAGCCAATCTTCTCCGGCCAATTTGGATGTTTTGTCGAAAGAGTGATCTAAATTATTTCACTCTGCGCTTTTATACCCTAGGTTCGGGATGTCGCGTGCTGTCAGCCCATAAAATAACTTCTGCATATTAAGGATGTGACTCACGAGTTATTCTTCCTGTGGTTTAGGAAATACAGTTTTAAAACGGCCTAACTTCTGCACATATTTGGCAAATGTTCTTCTGGGCAAACTATATTCCTCCGCAGCTCGTCTCCATAATTTACAAAATGTACGGCAATAACCATAGTTTCCATCTGCCACTGGTTTCGGGACAAAATCCGTTCATATTTACAAACCATGACCACAACAAACACAACCACGGTTACACTATTTGCGTTTGACAGATCGAATTCGAGGTTACGACTATGGCATTTTTACCCCGGTAATAATGGCTCCTTTTGCCCCGGGAGTTGAGTGATAATAATTTTTTTTTATTGAAATAAATGCGTACGATTTAAATTAGCTCATACAGTAAGTTGAAGAAAAATAATTATTCTATTTGTATTTATGGGTGGAGTCATGCAAACATATAGAAACTGAGGGTATTTCGTTAATCTGCGCCTGTGCTTTCTTATATAGATTGTAGTTGTAAGAAGCTCAGTTAGTATTTATCTGTTTTCCAATAAAAAATATTTAAGGTTCTTGCAGATAATATGTGAGATATATGCAGTATCTGTATAAAACAAAGTTCTGTAGTTAAATCATTGTAAAAGATGGAAATAGGCAAAATAATCGGATGGGCACTCTTGCCCTGGGTTCCCCTATATATGAAAATGGTCATCTCGAATTTCAAAAAAAAATGTTCACCACCTCGAAAAAACACCCTATGCCGAATTTCAGCTCAATCGGACTTAAGGGAGAGTGGCGCAAAGCGGTCAAAGTTTGAGTTTTTTGAAAATCGAAAAATCACCCAATGTCGATTATTGACAAAAAAAATTTAGAGATGACACTAGATTCCGACGTTTCATGCAATTTTAAGACATTTGGCATCAAACATTTTTTTTGAAAACCCCGATTTCTTTCACTCCCCCTTTCGGGTGATTTTTCGATTTTCAAAGAACTCAAACTTTGACCGCTTTGCGCCACTCTCCCTTAAGTCCGATTGAGCTGAACTTCGGCATAGAGTGTTGTTTCGAGGTGGTGAACATTTTGTATAGGGTAACTTTTTGATATTTTAGGGTCGATTTTTTCCCATACATTCATTGGCACCCTAATATATATGCATGTCTTTTTTTACGTTTCGAGTCACCCTACAGCTGCGAAAGTCACTTTGCTGTCAAAACAAACAACAAAACCGATTAGCAAACAGGTAAAAAATGTAAAATGTGTAAAATTTCACTAAGCGCATTTAAATGTTTTAGTGGGAAAATTCAGTAAAATTCAATACTTTTTACGAGCCTAATTCATCTTATATTATTGTTCAGCGTAATTTGTGAAACGGTAGGTGGCTTATTGCTTATTCAAACAGAGTAAAACCGACACCAGGTTAGTGTTTCACTTTTTTTTTGTAGATGCCTCATGTTTATGTTTAGAAGACAAAACACAGAGCTTGATTGATATTCAGCTGAAAACAGAACAAACGTTGAGCAGGACATGTTAACAAAAAATCGTAACAAGATTAAATTCGTTTCTCTAACGGTGTCGGTTTTACCCTAACAGGATGAGTTCTACTCGAAAAATGATCAACTATAACGGTTCACGTAAAGTTTAAGAGAGGTTCAGTAACAATTTGAAGTCGAAGAAACGTGGGATATCTTGGATATAGGGGAAAATGCTAAGGGTGTCGATTTAACCCTGATTTCCCCTAATGTATTCACGATATAATGAAAAATAACTAATGAAACGAATAATTTTACTCTGGCAATATACACATGTCAGATTGTTTCTAGTGTTCCACCTTTACAAAATAAATCAATTGACCGAGAACACGTCAAAGTTTAGATGAAACTGATTTACATAAAAATATATATATCAATGAGATGTTCCAGATGAACCCAATACAGGTTAACTTTATAATTTGGTCAAGTTGATCAACTATAAGTTAAATGGGCCAACTTAAATCCTTCTTATGTGGTAGATTCCATCGTCATCTCTACATTCAAGACTGTTCCAAAGAAAGAGGAAATTGATATCGAAAAGATAGAAAAAATAACAATTGAGAGCTTGTTATTTTTTCTATCTTTTCGATTAAATTTGAAAAGAACAACTCTGAAAAATCATAAAGAATTGTTTACATACAATGGAGGACCAGCAGATCAGTTCGGTACTATTAATTCGTGTTTTTTTTGGACAGAAGTATTTTTTTAATGCTAAATCGCTTGGTTCGACTTCCGATGCACTACAACTGCGCGGATTTATTCATGTTATAACTTTTTGTTTTCATTTGTTTACGTGTTTACACTAGAAGTACTGGTTCGATTTGCGATTAATCATTTTAGTACCCTACCGCCATATGAGTGCTGGACCAACTGAACGCGTCTCGTTCCCGAACGGCGGAACGGATCAGTTCACTGTGAGAGCCGCTGTGCGACATCACGACTCCGTACGAATCGTCTCGCTGTTCCGGGTTATACTTTTTTGGTTTGTTTGCTGGTGTTTTTTTTTTCGCGAACATGTTATTATGTTGCTTACTGTTTTGTGTTTTGTTAAACTGACTTCATCACTGAAGTTCTATTAGATGGCAGTAAAATTCTTCCGTTATTATTTCGCGTCCGGGTTTTTTTTTGTTTGGGATGGTAAGCTTGAGAGCCTCCTCTATTTATGTATGTGTTTCCTGTGCGACTGATGGGTTCCCGGTCTCCATCCATCGGACCGCTACCAGTCGTCAAAGTCAAAAGAAACACGGATGACTGTATTAAAATATTTTGTTTTTATTAAAAAATACATTATATTTGCAATATTTTAAAGATCACATTCGCTATCCAAAGAAAACTTAAACTGAATAATGACAGTACTGATTAGTGACAGACATAGTTGTGGTTTGCATTCATGTTTTGTCGCAATTATCTAACTTCTGATTTATAAAACCATAAGTGTTTGTCTTCTTTCTTGCAGTTTTGTTGTATGTTTCGCGAAACTAAAGCTAAATTCTTAAACTTGTATATTTCGACTAAAATACGATTCCTTATAAATGTTATCTCACTTGAAACATTCGTAAAACTAATATCACTCTCGCATATTCTCTCTCGCGTAGCTTTCCTCCTCCTCCTCCTCTTCTCCTGTAAAATTCCCCCTGCCTGTTCTGCACTTGACAGCTGTCAAGTGCACGGCATGGCGGCCGGGTGAAACCTGTTCGGTCACCACCCACTCCCATCCCACTCGTGCAATAGAACAAACGCATTCCCCTTGTATACACGTCAATCTGCTTTCTTCTCTCGCTTATCGTTCATAGTTTTGTTCACTAGTTGATAAAATAGTGTTAATCATCTTGTAATTGCAGGAAAAATAAATGTTTCCTTCTACTAAATAGGGATTCAAAAGAATAAGCATATTATCGTTAAACTAAACAGTGTTCCAAATCGTGTATCGTGGATTTCTCTTACAGGTAAAATGTAAGAATGAACTTCTAGAATGTCTGTTAACTAAGAAAAAAAACTCAACTATAATTATGACGACGCCGTTCGATGATTGATCACAAAATAAGACGAACACGTTAACAACGGGTTAACGCGGATAGGAAATAACTGCACAGTTACACATATGTCGTAAGGGTGATTGGGCGATGAAAACAGTTTGTTTGTTTTTTTCCTGTTTGAGTAAGGAAACGCTATGACTGGAAAGTAGAATGCTCTTTTGCAGAAAAATAAGCCATTCCGGATGGCATCTTTCCTTATTCTTTTTTTTTGTTTGTTTCATATAATGTGGCGAATTTTGTTTGCATTCACTAAACTAATTTACACGTTTCTCAAAGTGACTCGGCGATCAATCCCATCCGTTCTCCTTGATCATATGAGCTAGTTCTATGATGTATTTCCCTTCTTTATATTTTTGGCTAGATTCGAAAGCGTGTTCCTAGAAATGAAAAAAAAAGAAAGAAATTAAATGAAAAAAGGGATCCAGAGGGCAATGTCCGATGTGACACGATTGACAACGATATTTACATATTTCCATCCTAGAGGCGTTTTACAGCATTCGCAGTAAATATCGGCTACGGCGTGTAAACCGGTTAGTAGGACGCGTTCTTCGGCCTGGCCACACGCAACGTTGACCCTGCGGAAGTAAGCATTTGTATGATGAAAACAAGAGTATAACCTTCAAAACTAATTAATAAAACATCAAATATCTCACAAAGCTAATCTCAAACATAATTTCGAGGTATAATGTTCGAAGGAAGTCGATTAGCTCAATGCGTTTTGGAGTTAGATCAGAACAATGTACAATTAACAATGTTTAAAAACAGTTTAATAACTTTTTTAAGTAATTCTCAAATGTACACCTAGGAAATTTATGGTGGATATGAAGTAGGGGAACGGAGGGAGTGTAGTCACCCTAAGGAACATGCCCTTTTCCTGTGTCCACATACCACTAAAATTCCCGTTCTTCGAAGAATATTGTAGCTCAACTACAGGGTGGGCCATTTAAAGTGGAAGGATTTGTTTTTGCAATAGCAAAGTAAAGAAGTGGAATTTAAATTTTTTTTTTTTGAAATTAATTTATTTTGGTCCAAGGAGATTTGTTCTAATTACTTTTTGATTATGATATCTCGTAAATGACCGCCTCTGACCTTGACCGCAAAATGTGCCCTTTTTTCGGCATTTTCCATCACTTTGCCCAAAGTTTCGGCCGATATGGCAGCAATTTCTTGTCGGATACTGTCTTTCAGCGCAGCCAGGGTCCTTGGTTTACCAGTGTATACCTTGGATTTTAAATATCCCCATAAAAAAAAAGTCAGGAGGCGTCAAATCAGGTGATCTCGGTGGCCAGTCATAATCGCCGTTTTTCGATATTAATCTTCCGGGGAACATTTCGCGCAATAATTTGTTCGTGGCAGCCGCTGTATGGCATGTAGCGCCGTCCTGTTGGAACCAGTAATTGTCCAATTCATTTTCACGAACAAATGGCGATAAAAAGATGCCTAACTCTTGCGAACGATGGCGACCTGATGTCGATGGAGTCTCTGCAACACTGGCTCGAACGGCATCAATATTCTCGTCGAAACGTCTTGGTCGTTGTCTGGACAGATGACTGGCATTACCAACACTACCAGACGATATAAATTTGGCATATAATCGACGTATAGTGTTGTCTCCAGGCGATGTTTTAACTTTATTTTTATTTTTCCACGCACGTTTAGTTAACACAATTGAGAAGTTATTTTGAATGTACAGCTGAACAATTTCAGCGCGTTGTTTAGGTGTGTATTGTTCCATGGTTAAAATTGTACTGAAATGACGCTTCCCACGCGGTATGACATTTGTTAATCTGACATCTCTGTCAAAAGTTACGGGGTTGCCAGATGCTTCCACTTTAAATGGCCCACCCTGTAATTGTAGTTCAAGATAGTAAGCGGCTTTTATTATGAAAATTGAAAATAGTACATTTTTCATTATTAGAAAAAAGGTTGAAAAATCGAACATTTTTTTTAGTGAGGAAGTAAAGTGGTCACTCGCACATATCACGCTAGAAGAGATAGATTTATGCGTGGCCAAATTTGTTTAAATCATTATTGAAATAGTTGGTACATGTATGAAATGAGCTAGGCCTATTCACCTAGAATCGTAAATGAAATTTTCTCATATTTTTTTTCAACTAAATTCGAAACGCACAAAACTACGGCCGAATGGCTACCGAGAGAAGGAAGGAAAGTATTGAATTAAAGAGACTTTAAACTCTGAGAGTTCATTCGTCTCTTACCGAGAGAGCGTTTTTTGTTTTTATTTATATCTTGACATGCGACAGCTCCACTGTAGTACAGGGTGACTCAAACGTCATGAAATTCTTCAAACATAAGATAACTATCAATAGTTATACTACCACGAAACAAGCTGGTGACCACTTTACCCCACGTGACCACAATACCCCCACTACCCTTACATTCAAAGTGAGGCCTTTTCTAGGGTTTGCCAATGAAGAAACCATTCTATTGGTGCCAATGGTCGATACCTGACTTTTTACTGACTTTTTGTCGAAATTACATGCATAACAGACGACTAGCAGTACACCCAAAATAATTTTTTGACATCCTCATACATTACATTTAATGAGCTTAAAAGTTTCATTTAATGAGATGTCCACCCATACTGGTACAGCGTCTACTTAAGCGAGAGGCGACTTTGTGTATAATATATGCCATAGCAATATACAGCCATTCCATGCCAATCCGACATAGTGATTCTTAGATTTCCATAAAAAGTGGTACTTTTATTTTGAGTCGCACGACATCAGAGCCGCAAAAGTATATTTATCCAAAGAAAACTAACTTATGAGCTTCAATTTAATATGTCGAACATCTGAATCGGTCCAGTAGTTCAAAAGTTATGATTTTTTGTGATGGCAAAAATTAGGAAAAATTGTTTTTTCGAACAATCGATTAAAAAATCATAACTCAAAAACTTCGATATCGAGATATATTATGTAAAAAATCCTCAGCTTTCCAGAAAAAAATAATATTTTTTTAAAAATAGTCACTTTTGGGGAAAAATAGAAAAAATTATTTTTCAGAGTGCACTCTGTCCAGCTTCTATAAGACCAGGTGATGAACTTGCTGCTTTGTGTCATTGTAAACAAACAATGCTTCAATTTATAGTCTAGTGTATAGGTATTGGTGAGTACCATACACTGCATGATTTTCATATATGTGTGTACAAGCGCTGAGCGTAAACGAATGTTTTCGTATTTTCAACTGTCAAGTTTCTATAAGACCAGTTTACATTTTCCGTTGTTTTAGTTGTTTTCATCAATTCAATTTGGAAAATGCCGAAGGGAAAAGTCCTCACGGAGAAAGAAGAGAGACAAATCGATGCATTTCACCAAGAAAATGTTGGTATCAGAGAAATTTCTCGTCGTATTGGACGATCCAATCAAGTAGTGCTCAATTATTTGGCGAATCCTCAAGGATACGGTGAGAAGAAGTGAGTTCCACATAAATCGAAGCTCTGACCGGGATGAGCGGGAAATAGCTAGAACAGGTTCGAATACCTCAAAATCGCATGTGCAAATAAAGCAATATTTCAACTACTTAACTGCTCGGGTGACAATTCGTCAAATTTTGGTAAAAAATCCTCACATAAAGAGGGCTTAAACGGATAAAACTCCTCATCTTACACTATCTCACATCGGAAGACGTCTGAGTTTTGCCAAAGCTCACATGAACCGTGGTGGAGCAAGATATGTCATGACAAAGAATATTTTCAAAAAATACATTTTGTTATATACCCTAACGAAAAGTTCTTCAATGTATAAGTTATCTTCACTGACGAAAAAAGTTCAATTTCGATGGTCCTGATGGTTTCAACGGGTACTGGCGTGATTTACGAAAAAATAAACAGTAGTTTTAACCAGGAATTTTGATGGAGACTCGTGGAAGGCTCAAAATAGCTTCCACATCATTCAAGGATTACATATATGTTCTGAAATTCTCTCTCCTACCGTTTTTGCGTAGATATCGTCACAAAAAAATTACATTCTAGCAAAACAATGCTACTATTCATACCAGCAAGGAAACTAAGCAATAGATTAAGGACCAAAAAGTTATTTTTTTGGACAGACCGGCTCGCTCTCCAGACTTGAATCCTGTACGCAGAATCTACACAGAGGGAAAACGGTACACCACGATTGAAGAACTCAAGGTCGCAATTTCGGAAAAATGGAAAAATATCGAGAAATCCGTTCAGCAGAATTTGGTAAAAAAATTTCCAACACCAATTTTCAAGGTTATTAGTCGAAATGGCAAGGTTACCTATTATTGACATGTAAATCAGCCGACCGTTTTGAATTTACCATTGATAGTACTTATGAATTTTGAAGTGGCCTTATAGAAACTGGACAGGTGAAATTATCGTATTTAAGCACAATAAATAAAAAAAAAACAACTCGTTTGAACGAAATTGGCGTTAAATATACTTTATTCTAAGCATTCAACAATGTATTAATGTATCTTGTTGAAATTCTAGCTGTTTGTGTTGCAACGAAATATAATCAGGGTGGAAAATATGAACTTATAAGCTTAAATTTAATATGTCGATTATCTGAATCGGTTCAGTAGTTTAAAAGTTATGATTTTTTGTAGTGGCAAAAATGGGGAAAAATTGTTTTTTCGAACCATCGATTAATTTTGAAACATCATAACCCAAAAACGAAAAAATTGCATCTTCGATATCGAGATATGTTGTATAAAAAATCCTCAGCTTTTCAGAAAAAATAAACCTTTTTTTTTAAATAGTCAAGTTTGGAATCTAAGAAATACTATATCAGTTTGGCATGGAATGGTTGTATAAGAGAGCAAAATAAGAGACACTTTGCAAATAAATACGTATAAAAGGTAAAAACAAGTTTTTTGCGCTTACGCTCTTTACGCTTTTGTCAACGAAAAAAGCTTCTCTTCCGTGTATACTAGAGTGCCAATGGATGTATTGGAAAAAAGTGACCCTCGAATATTCAAAGCGAACTTGATTAAAAATGTTGATTCCCACGAAAAACTACCCTATGCAAAATATTCGCTCAACCGGACTTCATTCACTAGTGTCGCACAGCGGTCAAAGGATCAACATATTCAATCAAGTCCCGTTTGAAAATTCGAGATGGCTATTTTCATTGGCACTCTAGTGTATATTCATCTCTTCCGTGTGAACTTATATTATTTAATTTCATTTCATAAAGTAGTGTAATATTCTCGTGCATTGGTATGACAGTACCAGTGATTATGTAGAAAGCGCGGTTGTGTGGAGTAGCCTTACAACCCAGGTTTCGATCCTTGCTTGTCATCGTTTGGTTTTTTTTGGTACAATTCCAAGCTGACATTCAGTCTGAAAGAATTAAAGGTTTGCTCCACAGCTCCACACATACAAACCTCAGCGTCCTCAGCGCTTTATGACCCGTTCCATGAGGTTATGCACCAAAGAACCAAATTTCAAATCTACACCCAAAGTTAATTTTTAGCACATGTTATGGCATCCCAATTTATTACATCAAATGAGCTGAAAAATAACAGAAAATTTTCTACTCCCAATACATGTATATCATTTGTATAATATATGTGCTAGAGCTAATATGAGCGAGCGAAACAGGAGACACATTCAAATGAAAGCATATAAAAGCTTTTCGTACAGTTTGTCAAATACGCGGCCCAGACAGAGAAAGATATATTCTCGTTCATGTTCTTCTTTATCCTCTTAGAAAACACTTTTCAACTTCATTTTATGATGAAGTGTAATATTATCACGCTTCCATATAACAGCGCTGGCAGCTATATGGATAGCGCGGTCGTGTGAAATAGCTTTGCATTCCAGCCGGTCTTGGTTTGATCCCCATTGACGTCGTATGGACTTTTTTTGGCACAATCCCAATTGAAATGAGAAAAGAAAACAGAGATATTCGGACTTTATTTACTGAGAAGTCTGCTAGCATACATACAAACTATTTTTAAGCTTTTAATACAGCTCATTTTTTGCGCATTTGACCCTCCAGCACACGAAATGTCATAATTTCTGCCAAAGATGATGATTTTCTGCCAACGCTAGTTTGGGTTCATGTGAGCTTTGGCAAAACTCAGACGTCTTCCGAGGTGAGATGGTGTAAGATGAGGAGTTTTAACCTTTTAAGCCATCTTTATGTGAGTATTTTTTACAAAAATATGATGAATTGTCACCCGAGCAGTTAAGTAGTTGAAATATTGCTCTATTTGCACATGCGATTGTGAGGTATTCGAACCTGTTCTAGCTTTTTCCAGCTTATCCTGGTTGGAGAGCTTCGATTTATGTGGAACTCACTTCTTCTTACCGTATCCTTGAGGATTCGCCAAATAATTGAGCACTACTTGATTGGATCGTCCATTCGGACGAGAAATTTCTCTGATACCAACATTTTCTTGGCGAAATGTATCGATTTGTCTCTCTGCTCTCTCCGTGAGGACTTTTCCCTTCGGCATTTTCCAGATTTAATTGATCAAAACAACTAAAACAACTTTGCACGGAAGGTTTGTGCCGATTCCGTTCCCGTACAAAAAATTGTTTGAGATATTTTACAAAATAGGTGCGATCTTGATTCCGAGTTTTCGACGGTAGAACTCTCTCTTGCTCTGCTTTTATGTAACAATTCTGCTCCGGGATCGGATAGAATTAAGTTCAACTTGCTAGAAAACCTCCCTGTTGTGACAAAACATCGCTTGTTCAATTTATTCAATCGGTTTCTGGAGCATAATATTGTTCCAGATGATTAGAGACAAATACGAGTTATAGCTATTCAAAAACCCGGAAAGCTTGGAGAAAATGATCTTGTTTCGCCTTGATCGATGGGTTGAAACGAATGGCCTACTCTTAGATACACAATATGGGTTCCGCAGGGGCAAGGGGACGAATGATTGTCTTGCGATGCTTTCTTCAGAAATTCAAATTGCTTGCGCCGAAAAAAAAAATACTCTAGTATTCTAGGACATAAAGGGGGTCTTTGATTTTGTTTCAATAGAGGTTTTGTCAGATAAATAACACTCTCGGAGTTTACCGCCTCTTTTGAATAATATGTTATATAATTTGCTTTGTGAGAAACATTTGAACTTTTCTCACGGAGATTCGGCAGTAAGTCGGTTCCCTTACATGGGCCTCCCCCAGGGCTCATGTTTAAGCCCCCTTTCGTTCAACTTCTATGTAAGCGACATCGACAATTGCCTTACACATAATTGCAGCCTAAGACAACTTGCAAATGATGGAGTGGTGTCTGTCGTAGGATCAAACGAATCCGACCTGCAAGAACCCTTACAAGATACTTTGAACAATTTTTGCAACCTGGGCCATTGGGTTAGGGATCGAATTCTCCACGGAGAAAACAGAGATGGTGGTTTTTTCTAGGAAGTATAAACTAGCAAAACCAAAGGTCCAACTTTTGGGTAAACCGATCACTCATGCTATGTCATTCAAGCATCTTGGGGTCTGGTTCGACTCCAAATGTACTTGGGGGGCCCATATTAGGTATCTGAGTAAAAAATGTCAACAATGAATAAACTTTCTCCGTACAATTACCGGCACCTGGTGGGGAGCCCATCCCGAAGATCTTATAATGTTGTATCGAACAACTATTCTGTCAGTGATAGAGTATGGCAGTTTCTGTTTTCAATCAGCTGCCAAAACACACCTCATTAAACTCGAGCGAATTCAGTATCTTGTTCTCCGTATTGCTTTGGGATGTATGCCTTCAACGCATACCATGAGTCTCGAGGTTTTGGCACTGTCCATGAAGCAGGATATCCATGGAATTTCAAATTATCTTCGATCGGGGATCGTTCCAACGATGTTCGGTGCAAAGTATGGGCGTGTCAATTGTGATAATATGTACTTTACTGATGGGTCCTCTATGAATGAGTCTACAGGATTTGGAGTGTTCAACGTATTTTTTAGCACCTCACACCTCATATATTGCTGAATTGGCAGCGATATACTGGGTGCTGGACAGCGTCGCCTCACGACCTGTTGAACACTATTACATTGTAACGGATAGTCTTAGCTCTGTCGTAGCTATCCGTTCAGTAAGGCCGGAAAAGCACTCGCCGTACTTCCTTGAGAGAATACGATAAATTTTGAGTGCTTTAACCAGACGCTGTTATGTCATCACCTTTGTCTGGGTCCCTTCACATTGCTTCATTCCGGGTAATGAGAGGGCTGACTCATTAGCATAGGTGGGTGCGATTGAAGGCGACATTTATCAGCGTCAAATCGCCTTCAATGAATTTTACTCTTTAGTCTGTAAAAATACAATCGTTAACTGGCAACGCAAAGGGAACGAAGATGAATTGGGCCGGTGGCTCCACTCAATTATCCCTGAGGTTAGCCTCAAACCGTGGTTCAAAAGTCTGGACTTGAGTCGGAACTTTATTCGCACCATCTCTCGACTCATGTCCAATCACTGTTCGTTAAACGCGCTACTTTTTCGTTTTAATCTTGCCGGCAGCAATCTCTGCGTTTGTAGCCATGATTACCACGACATCGAACACGTTGTTTGGTCGTGCGAGTTTTATCTTGTCGCCAGATCGAATTTAGTAAATTCTCTTCGGGCCCGAGGAAGGCAGCCCAATGTGCCAGTGAGAGATGCGTTGGCTCGGTTAGACTTTGATTACATGTCCCAAATATATGTTTTCCTTAAAGCTATCGATCTTCGAGTGTGATTGTTCTTACATTCATTTCCCCTTCTTTTCGTCCTTCGCGATCTATCGGTTCCCTTCCTACTAACATTAGAAGAAGTCAAATTGTAAATACATATCAGATGTAAGGATAGTTTTAAGAACTGAGTGTGATGTGTAGGTGTGAATGAGAATGTAAATGTTAGTGTGCGTGTGAACATTGTTATAATGTCCTTACATCCCATCGTTTTCCTAATGAAAATGTGTCACCTTTCTAAACTCGAGTCGACCGCGAGTAATCGGTTTCCTATTTTATTCACCATAGAATTAAGGAAACGTGTTAATATATTCTAGTAAAAGTATATTTAAGAGTTTGGCTCCTTTAACTTTATAACTGAGCCTGTAGAAATAAACGGATTATTAAAAAATAAATAAAAGAAGAACGAAACTATAGGTAATACTAATGGATTTTCTAAAGAAGATGTTCACTAATTTAATCACGTCTCTGTCTTTACAGCGTATGTTTACTCTCAATTTTTACCCACGATACTTTTTAGTGAAATCTAGATGATAAAAAGTGATCTTCACAGATCATAAATCCATCTTCTTCAAAGTCTGCCATTTTCGCACATTGGTGCATAGAGTAGATCAATTATAGGGAAACTTCTACATGATATTTTCGACCGTGACGCAAAGCTGACTTTCGACCAGGTTATTTAAATTGCCTATATTGGAAACATGTCGTGTTTCTTCATTTTTGCTTATTTTTGCTGATAAGATCTCTCTTAAATATTCAATATTTAAAACTGCACCTGTTTCTGATCATCATCGAGGAACAGTGGGATCTCACATACTGAGAATGCTTCAGACAACATAAATCCAATAGTTTTGTTGTGTACATCGATTCGAACAACAGTTCAAACAACGGTCGCCACGAATCGTAAATGCAAAAATGCATTGAGCCGGTTAACAACCGATCAAAAACCATTGATTTGTGCTAGCTATTTAAATTGTTGATGCTTATAATTAATACCGCAAGATGATACTTACACCGAATTGAACAGATACGCCCGTCCCTGGCTCCCCTGGAACGATTTTGATATTAGCTCATCGTGACTAGCTAGATGTGCCCGACAGTGGACACAGGAATACGTTCGGTTGGCTGGCGGTAGATAGGCTTGGAACGTTTTCACCATATTGCCACTTCCTGACGTTGATGACGACGATGATTGCCCGTTTGCGTGCCTTTCGGTGGCCGCTTCCTGTGGTGATTTGTGTTTGACAATGTTACAGAAGGTAGGATACCGAAACAAAAGAGGAAAAGAAAAAAAGAAAGAAAAACAGGAAATCGTATTCAGAGAGCGTTACTTTGCACAGGAAAGGGAGAAATACAGTCAATGTTGTAATCGTGCCAAAAAAATTGAATGCAACGAATCAAACAAAAGCAAAAATGGACCCATCTTTTGTACCTGGGTTGGATCGTGTTCTCGAATCGAATCCAGGCCGAAAGTGGTGTTTAAAACTAGATGGATAATGGAATGGCGCCCAATACTAGAGCGGTTGGGTTGACGATTGTTTGGTTAGTGATGTGAAAGAGACACGGACCCGTTCGTTCGAGAGTTCGAGAGATGGCCGTTTTAGTCGATTATTTGCTAGAATTTTTGCTAGGTTAGTAGTAGTGGTTAGTATTTGTTAGCTTAGACCTAGACTAGTGAAAATCGGTTGGCTCTTTACTTCGAAAAGTAGACTAAACAGAGATATGTGCATCCGTCTCCCAAGCACAGCTGCTGAGCACTGCCTCCGGTGATTCTACGTCCCTCCGTTCTTATTCCGTGCGCTATTGACTCTTTCCAATAACCCGATCGGCTACGATACCATCTATCAAAGAGATTTGTTTCTCGTGCAATGGGCTACTTTCAGTTCGATATGAACCAGGACTTCCGTTCACAGCGCATATGATCTGTATCTCTCCACTACTATATACTATTGTTAGTGTTGATGCTTCTGTCTTTCGAGTGTTCAACTTGCTGATTTTCGCTGCCCCAAAACAACGCAACAGGAGAACATGAGTTGGCGTTTCTCTCTTCCGTAATATGTTGTATGGCTGCTGATAACGGATTTATTTTCTAGTGCTCACACGGGTGCTTCTGCCACCGGTCGCTGCTTTTGAAAATCTGAAACAAGATTGAGAAATAACTAGGTTAGGTCGGAGGATACTGTGTACTAGTTGATAAGCGTTATTCCTATAAACATTGATTGGATGAGTGGATTTATGCATGAGTATGCACAGTAATTTATGGGCACATGTATCGTTATCATCGCTCAATCGAAAACTAATAAAAGCTATGGATGTTCTCAACGATGATAACATCAGTTCTGATATAAGACGAAATTGGTACTGAATGCCCATCATAAAATACTTTTTTACGCCATTCTAGTAATTTTTGCATTATGGGCCGAACTGCAATGTCAACAAACAAATTAGCCGTTACTGGTGTGCCAATAAAAAACAATTATAGGAGGTTGTGTCTAAGATACGACCGCATTGTTGACGTAGAACTAGGCTGTTATTTTATATGAGTCGTTCGTTTATAACTTCGAATATTATTTTCAATGCTGTGAAATTATAGAAATAACTGTTTAGCAGAATAGTTTGATCACCCTGAAATGTTTTTTTTTATTGTAGAATCAGTTGACGATAATTGATTGATGATTTACATACAGGAATATAAACACTTCTCATCATTTAGCGCTATTCTCTCTTCTGTTAATATTGCTGGCCTCGAAAAAGGTTGCATTACTTTCTCATGCTCAAGATAAGCGCAGCTGTCATCCTTAGTGGAGAAAGTTTTGCTACTGGCAAGCGAAACCAAATCACATACAATATTCCAGAACGACATTTACTTTGTTGGTGACTAAATAAATGAGATAAACTTTTTCTGTTAATCTAAACAACCTCGAAAACAGTAGCATTGCCTCATTGTGATCAGGATTAGCGCAAATGCAATCCTAGTTGGAGGCAGTTTTGCGACTGGCATGCGAACTCAAATATCTTATTACATTTCAGCATGACATTCGAGATGCTTGGTATTACCCAAATAATTTTTTGGCGCCTCGAGAAAGGCACTCGATCCAGCTCGCCCAGCAACGGTGTTGTCTAGTCGGTGTCTTCACGAAGAAAAATAGTTTGCCTCAGGCAAATATTCCCCTTAATTCTTCTTCTTTTTCTTTGTTCGCGGAGATTTTAAATCTTACGTTTTCCCCTTCGATGCTCGTCCATAAGTTGCTCGATATTGTCGGCAGGGGTAGAAAAGCTCACAAATCAGCAGAACAAATGTATGGGAAAATGGAAACGCTTATAGTTTTTCTTGAATTTTAACCATTTACACACCAGGGGATTGTAAAGTGTAGTCGTGAATCGTCATAATCCGTTCACGGCAAAAAATAGTTATTAACGTTAACTTTATTTCAGTAAAACGAGACCTGTTTTCTGATTTGGCACCCTTAATGAAAGACGTAGTTCTACGTCAAAAATGGTGTATTGAGATGGTTATGAAACGTAGAATAATGGTTCTCCAGCTGGCAATCATACGTCAGCGGCAGCGCTCGAGGCGGAATCGTTTTCAAGGGAGAATTGTGAATGAACAATGTCGAACCACATCGAAATTTTGATCGGTTTATGATTTCTTATTATAAACACCGCGTCTAACTCCGCGTATTTATTTTTTTTTATTTTATGCGTTCACAACAATGGTGGATATAGAAATACAGAATCATCTGTGGCTGCATTATGTTTGTGTTCACAAAATAATGGCACATAATGGCACAAATTTCGACATATGGTCAGCTTGTGTATTGTTCTTGCGAGAACAATAATGGATCAAGAATATAGTATCTTTAGCTGCTTCCTCAAAATCACTCACTACTAAAAACTAACAACTGAAAAAAAAACAAATACAGGTCGGACTCGATTATCCGGAGACTCGATTATCCGAAGTACTTTATTTTTGATTTTCGGAAATTTTGAATAATTTGTATAATAATTCCATATTGAATAGCTAATATGGTTATCAAATGAAAGGGCTTGACTAGTAGAGTGCAGTTATTTATGAAAAATGCAAATCCAAAATGGCGGATTTCACATTTTCACAGAACCCCATCAATATGGGTATCAAATGGAAGGGCTTGACTAGTAGAATGCAGTTATTTATGAAGAATGCAAATCCAAGATGGCGGCCACTACAAAATGGCGGATTTCATATTTTCTCAGAACCCCATCAATATGAGTATCAAATGAAAGGGCTTGACCAGCAGAATACAGTTATTTATGAAAAATTCTAATCCAAGATGGCGGCCACTGCAAAATGGCGGATTTCATATTTTCTCAGAACCCCATCAATATGTGTATCAAGTGAAAGGGCTTGACCAGTAGAATACAGTTATTTATGATAAAATGTTGGGTTCAAAATGGTCATATACTGAAGTATACTGATGATACAGATAATTTACTAAAAACTAGTTTAATGTACTAAAAGCTAAAAAATAATTGGACAAGTACCAGTTAGTAGTTATCACATCCGTTCCTTCATTAATTAAGGACAATGATGAGACTAAAATAAAATCTTGGGGTATATGATGAAACAACTAACTGTGGATAATGACAATCCAACGTTTATTTCTTACCTGAATTTCTTCGGAATATTTTCATGATGTACTGTCAAGAAATTGTATTAGTCAAATCATCTCATTTGATACCGCTATCGAGGGATTGCAAAAAATACATAATCGACCATTTGGTGCTGCGACCTTTTAGAATTTATGTTGTTTATTATGTTTCGTGTTCTCCAAGGCATGTCATTTAGCCATTTTTAGCGACGGTCAAATTGAATTTTTCAAGATCATGGAATACGTAGTTTTATAATGACAGTAGAATTGAAGGTGTCATCCAAATTTCAGATCAATCAGTCAACAGGAACGGGTTCAATTTTCTGTTAATGTGGAACAACCCTACAGACATTCAAACATACATACAAACAGTTCAAGCTGAATGAAGCCATTTAAAAAGTAATTAGTTGTTTGGGAACTGCGGCCATTTTGGAGTTGGAGTTTCATGGTCTGCTATGTTCTACCAATCGAGAACTTTCTGAATATTGATGAGGTTTCGAAAAAAAAATATATGGAGCCTTTTTGTGGTGGCGGACATTTTGGATTTGCATTTTTCATAAATTACTGTATTCTACTAGTTAATCCCTTTCTTTTGATATACATATTGATGGGGTTCTGGGAAAATATGTAATCCGCCATTTTGTAGCGGTCGCCATCTTTGATTTACATTTTCCATAAATGATTGTGTTCTACTGGTCAATGGAATGGTCGATGGAATTTTGAAAAAATATATACATAATCCGCCATTTTGTAGCGGCTGCCATCTTGGATTTTCAAGATCATGGATTACGCTCTTTTATAATGACACCAGAGATAAAGATGTGTTCCAAATTTCAGATCAATCGGTCAACAGGAAGGGGGTTAAATTTCTATTAATGTTGTACAGCGCTACATACAAAGTTACAAAGTCACAAACATACAAACGGGTCAACCTAGATAAAACCGTTTGATAAATAAGTGCAAATTATAATTATATTATGTTTACCGAAAGAAAATTCTTTTTTTTCATGACTAGATTATCCGGAGGATTCGATTATCCGATTCGATTTCAAATTCGTTCACTGATTCCGGGTTAAAAGTGCCATCAAAGTGCAGCTCACCGCTCCGAGACGAGAATTCATTGTATTCGTAATTGGAGTGTATAGGCTATGGTAATAAAGTTTGAAAGCTTAACACAATTAAATACTCAGGGTTGCCTTGAACTTCAAACTAATCAATACTCTCGATTTGGGACAATGATCAAACAAATCCTTTCACGGTCGCCATGAAATGTTCTCAGGATTTTTTGGAGTGAAGAATTTTTCAAGAATAATAATTGGTGTAATGAAATTTTGTATAAGACTATCTTCTCTTCTTCTTCTTCTTTTTCTTCTTAAATGGCACTAACGTTCCTAGAGGAACTTCGTAGTCTCAACGTAGTATCACTTGCATCATTTTTATTAGTAATTAGTTGAGATTTCTATGCCGAATAACACGCCTTGAATGCATTCTGAGTGGCAAGTTCTAGAATACTCGTGACCACAGTGCAAGTCAGAGGAAATTTCTTTGACGAAAAATTTCCCCGACCAGAACGGGAATCGAACCCGAACTACCGGCATGTTAGATGTGACGAACTATCTTCTCACATTTACAAAATTGCTTAACACTGAACATGTACGAAATAATAAAAGATTTCGATCACTAATTGGACTATTTCTTAATAGTCGCAAAGATGCTTGCACCAATTGATGAGAAATATCTCTGCGCATATATAACATTAAAAAAATATTTTGAGATAAATTTTTGAATAATTTTAAGATGTCAAGCATTATCTATACGTGCTAAATTCCTCGTTTTGATTAATCAAATTTTACTCCTTTGTATCGACCAATAAGAATAACAGTGGGATACAATTTAAATGCATCCATACCACTGTGAAAATAAACGTAGCTATCCGCCGTGCATATTATTCTATCCAAGGGAAATAAGAGGAAAATAAGACGCCATATAAATTTTGGCGTCACAACAACATCAGTAGAGGGATCTCAGCAGTACCAGAGCCAAACTGTTGTCCAGAGAAGATCCATCAGTCTCCGCTCCGCTGTCGATCCAACATACACAGCGGTGCAAAACTGTTTGATTGAGATATCGTTTCATAATATGGAATAATGATGCTAATGGTGGGACAAGATATAACCGCCGAAAACTAGAATGAATCAACAATTATCAGCTGCATGAACTAAGGTCACTTTAAGGTTAGGACCGTTTAAGACCATTCACTAAACAATTTATTCAAAGAGTCCGATCCATTATAATGTAATATCCGAAATAATAAGAAGCAAATTGATTTTTATATATTTTTTTATTATTTTCTTGTGTTGATTTAGCAGTGATTCGGGCTTATTGTTGACTTATTGCGATCGATTATTTAATTTTAGCGATTTCGTGTTTTGTTTCCGGGTTAAAAAACAATGTGCTTCAAAGTGGAACAAACTCAAAGCCAGATGTAAATGGTGTATTTTCCAGATGTGAGAGCTTTTTACTTAGGTTGGAAACTAAAGGTAAAAATTCATTCCCAAAAACTTTTTTCACTTTCAAATTTTCACTCAATATCATTTGATAAATTCGAACAAATATAAATAAAACAATATATTTAAATATTGGTGTTGTCCTACTTTTCGCCGGTTATGTCCCCGATATTTCAAAAATTTTGAATGTTTCCAGGAAATTTCTAGTTAAATAAGGGTCAATACTGCGTGTGTTAGAATTCTCTCAGAGAATAATTTTCATCAAATTCTAACAGGTTAAAACTTCGTTCGGGCCTACTAATCTGATAAATAGTAAATTGTTTGTGGACACAATACATTCTTCATCGCGGTTTACCTTAAACTGGTTTCACTTCTGAAAGTACACTACGATTTTGTACGACGATTTCGTTGTTTCCATTTCAAAGACTACAAAATTATTGCAAGAATATTTAGTGCAAATTTAGTGTGAAACATCAAAATTAGTGGATTTAAATAACATTTTGGAAGTAAAATACATACAAGTTAATGTCTCATAAGGTGCTATTATTAATTTTATCACAAAAACCCTTTGAAAAATAGATTGTTTCTATCAATTAAATTGAAGCTCTTGTTGAAATATTACAATTTTTTATAAGCCACTAGCAGAGCCACTAGCTGAGCCACTAGCGCAAGTCCAATGAGTCCAATCGCAGAACTGTTCATTGATTGATCTTCTAATCGACCCCGTTGAATTTACCTTTTAGTATAAAATTGCTAGTACTTCTACCAAACTCATCATTATAATATTAGATTATTTTCAGACGCAATTCTCGTTCCAGATTTTTCGACCACTTGCAGTTAACATGTTTCTCCGTTACATGGAATAAATGTTTGATACAGAAAATATGATAGAATAAAGACAGACCCTTCCCCTCTTCTCTCCTTAGAGAGGGGGGAGGAGTGTCTATTCATCATAGAAACGTTTCGTGCCCCCTAAAATCTTCACATGCCAAATTTGGCTCCATTTGCTTGATTAGTTTTCGAGTAATGCAGAAATTTGTGGTTCCTTTGTATGGCAGCTCCCCTTAAGAGAGGTGGAGGAGTGTCTAACCACCATCGAATAATTTTTTACACTCTAAAACCTCCACATGCCAAATTTGGTTTCGTTTGCTTGATTAATTCTCAAGTAATGCAGAAATTTGTGTTTCCTTTGCGTGGCAGTATACAATCCCCCCCCCCTCTCCCTTAGAGAGGGGGGGGGTGGAGTGTTTAACCACCGTGAAAACATTTATTACGCCCTAAAACCTGCATATACCTAATTTGGTTTCGTTTGCTTGATTAATTCTCGAGTAATGCAAAAATTTCTGTTTAATTTGTATGAGAGCCCACCCCTTAGAGAGAGGAGAGGAGTATCTAACCAACATAGAATCATTTATTGTACCCTAAAACCTCCACATGCCAAATTTCGTTTCATTTACTGGATTTATTCTCGAGTAGTACAAAAATTTGTGTTCCATTTTCATGGCATATTAGATATATTTCAGAGAATTTATCATTTGATTGGCGTGCAAAACATTAAAATTCGTTCGTGGTCGAAATAGTTATTCACGTTAACTTTATTTCATAAAAACGTGACCTATTTTCTGATGCCACGTAGTCATACGTCAAAATAATTTTTTTAGTAGAATTGGCCAAAAAACTGATGTACACCCGGCTCTCGGATTAGAATCGGCCATTTTCAACCACGTTTTTGACGTGGGATTGCCCAAAAATAGATAGCTTGAAAATGAGTTATTATGCTATGCAACAAATCCATCATTCGTTCACGCAAGCGACGACAATCAGTAGAATTAATTTCTCTTAGATGGTACTAACGTTCCTAGAAGATCTTTGCAGTCACAGCGTAGTGTACCTTGCGTCGTTCTTAGGCAGTATTTAGTTAAAATTTCCATGCCTAATAACACGCCTTAAATATATTCTGAGTAGCATACATGTGAATACGTATTTTACCAGTACAAGTCAGTAGCACTTTTTTGGAGAAAGCACACCCGAACAATACAATAACAGTATTACAATATGTGTGACGCTAACCACTCGGTCATGGGAACCAGCTGCGAAATAAACTTTGAGTACCATAAATTCAAAGTCCAGAAAATGTTTGAATAAAATTAATTCGTGTCACGTTTAAATCCTTTAAATATGCGCATTTGCATATATAGAATTGTTATATTGGGTACGCAATAAACGAAATGCGTAAGCTCTCGCAAATAATGATGCCCCCACCAAACCGCAATTTGTAATTATAACTACACAATAAATACATAAATCAACTAGGTTCGGTTGAGTCGGGAATGTCTGCAGTAACAACACAGAAGCCGTTCATTGAAAAGTATCACACTTCCCAATTCGGGATAAATAACTGTGCTTCCGCAAAGCGAATGTCTCTGAACTGTGCCGAAAACAGTTTCGAGGCGAATGTATCCAATGCGCATTTAGAGTTCATGACATACAAAAACAACAGTAAACCTACCATCGAGCACTTGCTTCACAGAGGGTGGGGGAATCGGAAAACATCACCAGCAAAATCCTAATCTCATTATCTCAAACTTTCTCTGCGGAAAAAGCTACTCGTCAATGGTTTTAACAAAACAAAACAAAAAAAACACTATAGCTTAACGGTTCACTCCGCTTCTTCTTCTTGCTTTATTTTGTCTTATTGGCCCCGGCAGTATGTATGGCCTCTCTTTGTCCGTGTTCCTTCCCTTCTTTCCTTCTAGGGATCAACAGTTAATGAACGCCACAGAGAGTAAAATAACACGAGAACAACTCAATAACCGAAATCACAAACGGCGAACAAATTA
This sequence comes from Toxorhynchites rutilus septentrionalis, assembly GCF_029784135.1. NCBI lineage: Eukaryota > Metazoa > Arthropoda > Insecta > Diptera > Culicidae > Toxorhynchites > Toxorhynchites rutilus. The sequence continues at coordinate 127,602,055 of NC_073745.1, forward strand.
TCACTTCTTTCACTGCAAGACCACGGCTAACCAAATTATTACGATTTGCTCCACATTCACTGAATCACGAAATCCCTAATATTATTACGCGTCATCTTTCAACAAGGCACACGACAAAGCGTACTAGGCGATGCTGCTTAAACGCGACTACTCTAACTTCCCAAGGGAGGGCGGGGGTACCTTCTCCTGAATGCGCAAAATGCAGACTAGCTGTTTCTTAGTTTCGCTTCTTGAGCTTGAATGTTGTCTCGCGTAACATCTGGCGCGTACTATTGGTTGGATGGCCAAGAAAACAAGTCAGTACCACTATCCCCAGCAACCACAGAGAGCAACGACGACGACGACGACTACGACGCCATCGACGGCGATACTAAACAACGACAACGACGAAGACGGCGACGACAACATCAACATCACGGTAAAAACCAGAATAAGAAGAAAACATGTAAACAAAATTAGAAGCCCGTTGTGTTTGCTGAAAACATCGTGTAATTGTAAACCACGGTTTGTTTACGGCAACAGCTGGTACCGATATGGAAGCGGTCCTTCGCTCGTTTGGGCCCCACTGGTCTACTGCAAATGTTGCTGACAGCCACACTCACTCACTCTCTCTCCCGCACCCACTCCGGCTGCCGCTTTGCCGCGAGTTGTTGCGCCTGCTGCTAGTTGTTGCGATGAGGGCTGTTATACATACCTACTAACATCACACCGACAACGCGAGTCGTCGAATGTCGTCGTGCGGGCGTAGAGAAAACTACGGCAACCCGTGTTCTATATTGTGATTAACCACATATATACGTGTGGGGTAGTAACTAGGGAGGATAAATGATTTCACTTGAACAGCCAGTCAGCTTTCGTGCGGAGGAAAAATAACGTTATTAGAATAACGTGTTCGTTGGTTTTTGGTTGTTCGGTTTTTTTTCTAATGTGGGACACACAAGAAATGAAAACAGATTGCGCCTACCTGTAATGTTTTCGCATACAAAGTGCGTTTTAGGGTAAACAGAACATTTCCATAAACGAAGAACGAAGATTTATTTATTTAGATTAGCAAATGTCAACAGACCTAACGTTTTTACCCTAATCATCATATTGAAATTATATATTAATGTTATCTTTAAATTCTCCATCTGTTATGATTTCTTATAACAACAGGGCAATGTAAAAGCGACAGAATAGTGCTTTTCAAAAGAGACATATGACAGTCGAATCAGGAACTACAACGTTTGAACGCACTGCACATACTCATAACCATAATAAGTTCGTAAAGATGAATGATACAGGAAGTTGTGCGAGCACAAAACACGACGACGAGCCTTAAAACTATTCAACCGACAGTCGCTTAAAAACTTGAAAACCAGTCAACCGGACAGTCGATATTCGATGAAATGAGGTCGGAAGTGAATAACCTATTGGTTACACCGCTACGATAAGATCATGATTTTAATTCGATTAATTAGTAACGAGTTTATGAACTCGATAAGTATTGAAGGTCTTCAAACGTATCTTGAAGATAATCTAACAGAAAAGGTAGACTAAAATCACCTAGAAGGGCTTGTAATTTTTCTCATTCTTTCATGTCTAAAATAGCTTCCGACATTCGGAATGACAACTTCGAATAACGTTTTAAAAACCGGTCTGCTGATTCGTCCATGATATGTGGTTGCACTGGCAAACGGAGTTAGTGGACATCTGTTGACAAAAGAAGGAGGAGATAACCAAATTGTTTTAAAAACAAAATGTTTGTTTTTTGTCGGTGGAGTGTCCGTCTTACCCGACTTGATTAGTATTTTATTTTCGTCAATATTTTTGGAGTAAAAATGAGAAAACTTCACCACTGATTCGATGAACTAGGAGAGAAGTGATGGTAAAACATCCACGTAACGAAAAACACCCCAAAACATTACTCGATAACAATAAGAACCTTATTTTGTGTAGACGAAAACTTACACCGAGCTGCTATTCGTAGATTACTTTTTTGTTTTTATTTACAGGCAAACCTTTTTTTGTGCGGGGGATAGGGACCTCATATAAAAAGTCGCATAAAAAATCATGCAAAACTTCACCAGCAGCTTTAAAAAATCGTGTTCTTTACACATTTTGAAAAAAACTTTTTTTGTGCGGTAGATAGGGACCGCATAAAAAAAGTTTCCCCCAAGAAAATAACTCAAATCCACACCATTCACCGTTCAATTTTTTTGTTTCCCTGTTTTGCGATGGGACACTTTGCCTTTTCGGTTGCGCGTGGCTGTTTTGTGCTTTTAGTTGCATGTCGAAACGTGTTGCTGTTAGAAATCATATCATGCAAAAACTTAGAAAAACTTAAAGCATTTGATGAGAGGAGGGGAATGATTTCAGAAGTGGATAATTGAGACGCACATATGCTTTTTTCGCACTGAAATGCATTTAAACCACCGAAAAAACTAAATGGACGATAACTACGTCAAATATGCTTCTTTCCATACACCACACAAAAAAAAATCGCACAAGAACAGAAAACCGCATAAAAAAAACGCACAAAAACAGGTTTTATTGTACAATTTTAACAGAAAGCCAGCTAGGTGTACACAGTGAGTGTCGAAGGTATTCATGCACTGTATTGCAAGTTTCCTACCGTGTCCGTCTTCCCCGACTTTCCCCTATATTCGAGAACCAAGTGAACACATGAGCAATAGAGAGCCTATTTGAAATATTTTATGGAACAAAAAATGATGCCCAGAATGCTAGACACTTCAGAAACGATGTAAGGAGTGTATCGAAAAGTAGTCTTAAACATTTAACAAGTTATTACACACAAACAGGTTAACTTTTTTTTGTCGTGTAATTGGTAATACAAGTCATTTAATCGTCATAAAGTTGTTTTCGAAATGTCGCGGATTGATTTGGAAATTAAAAAGAAAATTCTGCACAATTAGTGCACCGAAAAGGGTGTTACATACCACAAAATAGCAAAATAAAAATTGTCCAATGGAATGTGTACCTCGAATCAGGATTCATTATGGTGAGTGATGTGATTCTGAACACGCGAACTATTCGGCGGGACGTGATTTCTAAAATAATATCCGTTCTGACCTGAGAAGGTCTCTGAAAAAAATCCTTTGAAAACTCTCGGGATTTATATTATATATTCTCATTAATCACTCGTATCACAAACCGATTTTTTTTTTGTTGTCTCGACCTAGGTTATTTCTTGAACAGTAGGAATGTTCTTACGCCGAAAAAGATGACATGTGTATCGATAAGATAAGAATACTGTGTAATATGCAACAAAATAATCGTTAGATAAAAATGTACACGAATAAATTCCGTTCTGTTACAGCTGAATAACTGAATGAGCCTAATAAAATAAACAGATGGGATAAAAAAATGAGAAATGAGAATGCTCGGATGAACAATATTCATCATCGTTGAGGAAGTTAATTTCGCATGCGAAAGAACGCTAGCAGCTTTCGGTTGAAAGTTTTATCCGTTTCATTCTACTAAATGGATTGTTCTGGATCGTCTTCCAGGAATAATAGTATGAGAGGAGGTCAAGAGGAGGTGAGAGCACATCAATCACGCTTACCACCAAATCGCCGGCAATAGCATTACGTTTTAACCAATTTCAGTTAGTACGTTTCGAATACAACGACGAAACTTTCATTTGAATATACAGGCAAACCTTTTTTTTCGTGCGGGGGATAAGGACCGCACAAAAAAGTCGCATAAAAAAATCGTGCAAAACTTCACTAGCAGCTTTAAAAAATCGTGTTCGGTACACATTTTCAAAAAAACTTTTTTTGTGCGGTAGATAGGGACCGCATAAAAAAAGTTTCCTCCAAGAAAATAACTCAAATCCACGTCATTCACCGTTCAATTTCCTTTTGTTTCCCTGCTTTGCGATGGCACACTTTGCTTTTTTGGTTGCGCGTGACTGTTTTGAGCTTTTAGTTGCATGTTGAAACGTGTTGCTGTTAGAAATCATGTCATGCAATAACTTAGAAAAACTTAGAGCATTTGATGAGAGAAGGGGAATGATTTCAGAAGTGGATAATTCAGACGCAAATATGCTTTTTTCGCACTGAAATGCATATAAACCATCGAAAAAAACTAAATGGACGATAACTCCGTCAAATATGTTTCTTTCCATACATCGCACAAAAAAAAAATCGCACAAAACAAACCGCAAAAGAACAGAAAATCGCACAGAAACAGGTTTTACTGTAGACAGCTCGAACAAATGAATGGCTCGATTCTGAGAATGACGATTAGAAACATCAATTCAGCGGGAAGAATAAAACACGCAAAAACACGCAGCGTCAGAGACGGCAGGCGAACCTTTGGTGCGATATACGAATCAGTGGAATCGCATAGAAGTGCGCATGCGGTGGAATTATGGTTCGACCTTCTTCCCGTCAGAATGTACTCGTTCATGGTAAACGCTACGGAGTCAACATTATCGATTTTTTGTGCCCTTGATGTGAAGGAGGTATTTCAACATGCCATATCGCACTGTCAGCGGAACGAATGCAAACGCTTCGGTAGGTCACGCATCTAACAATTTCACTACTCGGCTGAGCGTCCAGCGCCTTTTGATATGCAAGTATACCACGAACGAGACCGCACGTTTTGTAGTCTAGCGGCACATGCTCACAGGATAGAGACAAATTGGGAGACTCAACTAAAGGTACGGGTCCAACGAGACGAATGAACGAAAAACAAAAGGAAGCGATAGCAAAAAAAAAAGCCATCGTATTTTGTAAATAACTTTTAACAACTCTTTTGTGGATAATTTGGTGGCCCTGAAAAGCACCAATATCTTTTGTATCGTTTGAAGGTTTTGTCCTCATTTTGCAGAAGCTCTTTTCTCGACAGACTGAATGCAGTCATAGGCACTGGTGTGCTGGATCGATTCCACGAAAGCGATGGGTTACGGTTGTCCATTTGATGAAAACATGGTGGTTGTTGCTGCTGATATTCGTGGAACAATGGCCTTGAAGTCCCAACAAACTGCAGACTTTTTATCGTCCAATAGTTTGATCGGCTGCTTGATCAGTACGGAGAGATATCCATACGCGCATGCACAATGCATCGATTTAGTTGGGTCGGTGTTTGCACTAGCTCAAACCATACAAAACTACCGGCCGATGAAACGTCTGCAGTCTACGGAGGCTCTTCGAGTATGAGCGCCACACAATTAAAACTCGTTGCCATCGCTACGCTTCTGCCGCTCATGACTCTGCTCCAGCCTATCCAGTCGTTGCTGCCGCTCCATGATAAAACGATGACCTTAGCACATCCGTTCTGCTCCGCGGTTACAGAAAAAATGATGATTTTGGAAAGTAACAGCCAAATTTCGATCGATCATTCGACTTGCGGTAGAATCACAAGTGGGAGTGGTTTACAATATGATTCTAGTTGGTCGTTTTGGTCGAAGCCATTTGAGGAGCACAAATCGGACCAATCAAAACGAGGCACACAATGCGTTTGGACAATGCTTGACATTTCACAATTAATCAAATGTTTATATGAAGAAAAATGAAATGTTATTCATTGTGATAAACTCGTAGAAATATTTCCTATCAATTGATGCAAACACCTTTGCGATCTATTAAAAAATGCCCGAGATATAAGCGTTCAGAATCTTTCATTTTTTTCCTACTTGTTCAGTGCCTAGATTTTTATTTTACCCCCCATATCTTCCGGTTAGACGTAGCCCTACGTCAAAATATTGCGTAGTCCTACGTCCTAAGCGGTCGTGTCTCGGATACAACCCCTCGATTTTAAATATAATCAGAACAAAAATTTGCATCGAAATCGGTTCAGCAACAATACGGTGAACGCTATTTTGAGATCAAAAGATTTGATTGAACATCATGGCGGCAGCTCGAAACTTTAAGAATGATAGTATGCAATCTGGATTCAGAAAAAAAATATGTATAAGCGTCAATCCCACGAATGACTTGCAAATGTAAGTGTAGTATTTGTAGTAAATAAATGAGTATTTTCCATGGTAATAAAATAGATTTGGCTCTACAACGAATATTCTCGATGGTACAAAATTTTGGAAGAAAAAGTACAGATGAGAAAAATTTTTAACCCCTCTGGTACAGATAAAAATGTGGCAACACTGATCGCGAGTACAATATACAAGATGGCCACTTGTCGAAATTTGGATCTTTATTGTCAATGCACGTTCTGAACTGAGTATGCATCCCGAACGTTCTTTTTCTCCTTTTCTTATAGAGGCTTCTAACATTGATGTTTCCAAAGCCTGGAAAAGAAAAGGTCAATTAGGAAGTCAAACACAACAAGCTAACGCGGCTATTATGTATTTGTTCCACAACCACAATTATTCTACATTTCTGATAATCAAAATACATCACCATGACACGCATGAAACAAGTATTAAACAACGCAGAAACAGCAGCAATGTATGTGTGTCTGTGTTCACTACAATAGATCAAATGCGAACAACTTTTGAATAACAAAACAAATCATAACAGAAGTTTTAACACAGAATAAGGAACACTTTCAAAATATTCTAGAACAGGTCACTACGCGCTGCTATGAAATTAACAGTGGTTTCAAATTATAAGTGAATAAATCTTAATGTCATCGTCATTCTAACAACGAGACGATTGTACAATAGATTTTGTTTACAAACAATCAAACGATCTGAATGGGATTAGAAATTTAAACTTTCATCACTTTCGATTCATGCGCATCAAATTAAATCACAAATCATGGCCCAACATGAGAATTCTGTTGATGCCTATCACGCATGAACCCCAATTATCACCTATTCACACATTTGAGCGGTGAGTCATACGAAAATCCGCATCAACTTCGCATTTCGGTCCACCCCAGCCTGACCCACAGCTAGTATAAACACCCGCCGTTGTTTGGTGGTGTGTTGCGCCAGGTTGCGTGTGTAATCTTATCTCGACTCGCTCACTGCCACACATCACGACACACCGTGTTATGGTTACGAACAGAAAGTGTACACTCGTAACAACAAAGAACCGGCTGATTACTGCGCGACGTTGTTACTGTTGTTATTATTACCGCCTGATTTGTTATTCTTTCTTGAGCCGATAGCGTGCATACGAACAACAACAACAACAAAAACATTGTGCATATTCCTTCCCAGACGAGCCCTGATAATTGCGCTTCAACTCCTACAGCACTACAGTTCTGGCGTGGCGGATCGACGATTGACAGTTTGGGCTCGAGAGATTGTCGAGGGTGATAGCGATGGGTCAGCGGCAACGCTTAATGGCCTAGTGTGCGAGAGAAAAATCTGGAAAGCCGAGTGTGACTGACCTTGACCAATTACAATGGTCGGAATGGAATTGATTGACACGCCCCCCCCCCTCTATCTCTCGCACTCTGTGATGATCATCAGGTTCATTGCTCTACCTCTACCATGTGTCCTCGTGGAACACGGGATATGTCGAGCAGGGATTTGCTTTGTGTGACAGAAAAAGAGAGTCAATGTACTTCACAAGAGCATATATCTGCTACGAACGGCTTTATTTAGCTAATGAAAATATACCTATTAGAACTAAGCGTACCACTGAAAATTGAACAGAGTGTTCACACACACAAAATGATATTTGTCACGTCGATCTGAGCCGTTGGAACTTAACGGCGTAAATGGTAAGACTCCTCATCAGTTTCCAAGTGGTCAGCCTTTCTTGCCATGTCAAGATGTATAAAAGTGCATACGCGTAGATCAGACACAGCCATGGCAATCGCAACAACTGGTTGGGGCCAATGAGGCAAAAAAAAACAAGATAACCATGACACACACTGCTGTGAAGCGAAGGACCGCCGTTTTGCAAATATGTAAACTATGCATGAACAACAAACCATATCTAAAGGTCAATCCTCGCTATGTATACGTAACATTTGGGAAAAAAACTGTTTTCGGCATCAACAGTTCGCAATTACGTTCGGGCTGACAACGCGAAGCTACGTTTCACTTTGTTTACCTTAATGAGCATTCGTTTCAAATAATTGTCTTTTGCGAAACAAAATCATATTTTTAAAACGGGTGACAAATCATTATTCCTCACCAAGCTGCCGAACGCACATACCCCATTTTATATTTTTTCCGCAATTAACTTTCAGAAAACACAATTTTCACACCGGTTGTCTGGCTTTGGCGGGTTGGCGTTATAGCCCATCTACCGAGATAGACTCAGTTCACGTTCGTTGTTGTATTACTTAACAGTTTTGTCGTGTTCTAAAATAAGAACGCATGCATACCAGGTCTGAAATGGTAAAATTATGCACTGTTGTGCATGCAGCGAAGCGAACACCGAATGTATCACAGCTAAAACCGAAGCCGCTGTCGTGAAATAAATCTGAAAATAACCACTAAGAAGCCATATGTAAACATTGCCTAATAAACAAACCGAACACACCGCTGCTGCTGTATTTCGACTGCTGATGGTTGATGAAGCGCAATGCAAGCGGATTTTGTTTAGCAACTTGAAAAGATTTACAAATAATTCGGTTCCTGCATTAACGCGGCATCGCTTCGGGTGAACCGCGAGCTGTTTTTCCTTGATTTAACTCGATGGAACTGCACGCATCGCTAATGATCAACTGAGCCCAACTCACATGACATTCCCGTCAGTTTGGATACCGCAACATACACAAATAGGACCATTTGAAACGCCACATCTGAAATTGAGTTCCATCATGCGAAACGTCAGCAATAAAAGCCATTTCATCTTCGACCAACCTTCACCGGGATGCACCTGCGAAAGCCGTAAGGAAGACCCCACGCCACCCGAAACAGTCGCGCCACCCACCGATAGCAATCGCACAACACGTAACTCAGTCGTACTATGTCATCAGAGTCATCCCGGCCCTGTTTTCGTGGAAAGGGAAAGGGTTTTCCTAAATCCACTCGCAGGCAAGTACTTGAATTGTACTTCCACTCTCCGGCCTGAAGTTTTTTCGGATTTCAGTTGCCCTGGACATGGCGCATTGCCTATTGAATCAGCACTAATTTTCAACACAAATAATACGTCAACCAATCGCTTTCTGTCGGTGTATTATCAAAATGTCAGGGGACTGCGTACCAAAACGAACGAGCTTCGACTGATGCTTTCCAGCTGCGATTACGACATTCTTGTGTTGACAGAAACATGGCTTCGACCTGACATCGCGAACTGTCATCAGACTATCATATCTTCAGATGCGATCGAAGTGATTCTACAAGCGAATTATCAAGAGGTGGCGGAGTGCTTATTGCCGTCAAGATGACCCATCAATGCAGCGCAATCCCTGCGAACAATTGTGATCAGCTCGAACAAACAATTATCCGTATCAAGTTAGCAAACCGCTCACTCTATGTTGTCGGAATATACCTCAGGCCATCGTCATGTTCAGACAAATATATTTCGCACACAAATGCAATCCAGGACGTATGCGACAACGCAACACACGCTGATATTGTTCTAGCATAAGGCGACTACAACTTACCAGAACTTCATTGGAAATTTGACGATGATATAAACGGATATCTACCCGTGAACGCATCAACAGAGCAAGAGATTTTGATGATCGAATCAATGTCCGCTATTGGTCTTGTTCAGACAAATGGACTACGAAACGTGAATGGAAGAATGCTCGATTTAGCGTACGTCAACATTACTGATTATGTCGAGAATTTTAGCTTTCGTTAGATCTCAAAAATCATCGAAACGCATTCCATGCAATGTAGAATACGAAGGACGTAGAGCAAGCACAGCCAAGGAAGCTGCAAATCTGTTTGCTGAATTCTTCCAAAGTGTTTTCCGCATCACCTCTCCTGTATCCAATTCGGAAACAAGTAGTCTTACACCTTTACATGATGTGCACCTACCACATTTTCGTTTTTCTGCCAGAGACGTTTTTGAAGCGCTGAACGACGTGGACCCCTCCAAAGGACCCGGTGTGGATGGATTGACGCCGTTCATTGTCAAGAGGTGTGCAGCTGAACTGGTTGCACCTATAGCGCTAATTTTTAATCGCTCATTAGCCGAGTGTACGTTCCCGTCGATGTGGAAAACTGCAAAGATGGTCCCAATCCACAAAGCAGGAAGCATAAATCTCGTTGAAAACTATCGTGGAATATCGATACTTTGTGGTTTGGGCAAAGTATTCGAAACAGTCGTCCATCGTTTTCTGAACAATGCTGCTAAACCTCTAATCAGCGAGTTTCAGCATGGTTTCGTTGAGCGTCGTTCAACAACGACCAATTTGATGGAATATTGTAACATACTATTCCCTGCAGTAGAATCCCGTTGTCAAGTAGATTCGATCTACGTAGACTTCTCGAAGGCTTTTGACGTGGTTCCGCATACCCTTGTAGTTGACAAACTTTTAGTTCTGGGCTTCCCAAGTTGGATAGTCGATTGGTTAAGGTCCTATCTTACTGGGCGGTTAGCTTTCGTACAAGTGGATCACGAAGTCTCTGCACCGTTCGACGTTACATCTGGAGTTCCTCAAGGAAGCGTACTCGGGCCTCTCATCTTTATTCTATATTTAAACGATCTCGCCCACCGTCTGTCATCGAGAAAACTATTCTTCGCAGACGATCTGAAAGTCTTCAGGGTGATTACATCAGTCCTGGATTGTCAAGTTTTGCAAACTGACATAGATCGACTTTTGTTGTGGTGCAATGAAAACGGTATGAACGTGAATATCAAGAAATGCGAATTAATCTCTTTCACCCGCTGCCAAACTGCTGTTGAATTCAGTTACCATATCGATTTCGACAGCTCTTGATCGGGTCAATTCCATACGTAACCTAGGTGTAATAATGGACAGTAAGCCGAGATTCAGTGAACATGTTGTGGTAACTGCAGCCAAGGCTTTCTCTGCACTGGGATTCATCCGTCGCCATACAGCATTCATCACAGATGTATATGCTCTCAAATCACTATACTGCGCGGTAGTGCGCAGTGTTATGGAATATGCAGCGCCAGTTTGGGCACCGTATCACGTCTCACATTGTCTGAAACTTGAACGAGTACAGAAGCACTTCATCCGATTCGCTCTTCGCCAGCTTCCCTGGGCTAACCATGCAGAGTTACCACCGTACACATCACGTTGCCTGCTGATTGGTTTGGAATCATTATCGGCCAGACGTCTTAAGCTGCAGCGAGTGTTCATTTTTGACGTTCTCACAAATCGTTTAGATTGTTCGGCATTACTTCAGAGTATCAACATAAACGTCCCCTCTCGTGCTCTTCGTCACCATAATGCTCTCCGGCTGCCAGCCAACAGGACAAACTATGGATACAACAATCCTTTTAGTGTATGTATCCGTGCTTTTTACGCTGTTTATGATAATTTTGATTTCTGTATCAGCAAGGATGTCTTTGTTAATAGAAATAGGCATTTAGATTAGTTTAAGTTACAGTCTGTACGTTATAGTTTCGAAGACGAAGAATAAATAAATAAATAAATAAATAAATAAATTAGGTTGTGTGATAGTTTTCATTGATGGTTTGTTTAGTTCTACGAACAGCGCTGTCACGTTTTTGGTATTTATGTTTTCCAAAATCCTCGGGAAATAGTGATGTTTATAGGAGGTAAGTGGACACAAGGCAGATACCAATTGTTCAGTTGTTCAATTTGAACGACTTTCGATATTTATGATAAACACTGAAGTTAGCTACACCCCAAATTTGATTTTTAACACATGTTTTGTCATCCCGATTTATTACATTAAATGAGCCTAAAAATAACAGAAAATGTCATGACTCTCAAATACTGGTAAGCATTTGTATAATATAATATGAATATGAGCGAGTGAAACAAGAGACACATTGCAACCTCGCATACTTTGCCACATACACGGCCCAGACCGAAATGGATATAGATCTCCTTTATTCTCTTCTTTTTACTCTTAGAAAACACTTTCCAATTCCATTTCATAATTAGGGGTAATATTATCACGCAATTTCGCAACAGCATCATCGACTATGTGGATAGCGTGGGCGTGTAAAACTGCCTTACATTCCTGCTGGCCTTTGTTCGATCCCCGCTAACATCGTTTGGATTCGGTACAATCCCAAAAGAGATGAAAGAAGAAAAAAAGAAAGAGATGTCTGCTCCCATACATCGACACGCAATTTTGGCAGTGAAGGTCTTAGTACAAATATTGATGGGCAAACGGTGGAAAAAGCATCATCGATCAAATATCTTGGCGTTATTCTTGACGAAACGCTGCACTTCGATGAACATATTAACTATACTATAAAGAAGGCAGCTCAAAAATATGGAGTGCTTTGTAGAATAAATCGATTCCTGACTTTTGAAAGTAAAATCACGATCTACAAAGTGCTGATCGCTCCACATTTTGATTATTGTGCATCTGTGCTGTTTCTCGCGAATAAGAGGCAAATGCAAAGAATACAAATTGTGTAAAATAAGGCATTGCGCCTGATATTGAGATGTGATCGACTAACTCCACGGAGATTTAGGCTTGATTGCCTGCAATGGATGTCAGTGGGACAGCGTATAAAATATTGCACGCTTACGTTCATACATAGGATGACTAACGGGATGACACCGAATTATTCACAAAACACGATAACGCATGGAAGAGATATGCATCGATATAACACAAGACAAGAACCATAAACTTTCGAATGTCATGTACCCAAAATTCACTTTTTTATAAAGGATATAGACTTTACAACACATTACCAAATGAAGCGAAGATAGCAACAAGCCTTTGAACGCTCCGTAGTACTTGTAAAGAGTTTTTGTAGCATGATCTAGATTTTTAACCCAGTATGCAATGTTAATCAATGTTAGTGTGTAAGATGACGAAGTTATAACGGATATTTGTGTTTCTTATCTTCAGACTATGATGATGATGGTATGTTAATTGTTTGTTTAGTTTTGCAATATATTCTTTTCCTTCAGTCGTAGACCCAAATTTAACTTTGAACAATAGTTTGAGCCCGGTCGTGTATCCGGTTCCATGCTGCTCGCTCTCAGCTCTCTAGAGCACTGAGAGCAAAAGGCAGACAATCGGATATCCCCGTCCGGGATATCTTAGGTAGCCGTGATCCTGATCTTCTGCTTCATCTATACCTGTTCCTCAGAAACGCCGATGTCAACGTTTAATGATGTTTCCTTCGTTGTGTCCCTGTTTCATATCCCTCCTATCCGATCGATAAACTTTTACTTAGTCGCGGCAATACATACACACACTCTTTACAGATGCACGGGCCGAAGGTTTTGCAGTCCACTGATCATTCAACAAGAGCCAAAGGTTGTACCGCTCATGACAACTCTACACGAGCTGATGATTGCGCCGGCTAGTGACCATTCTATCCTGGATTCCTCGAGTCGAGAAAGACGCACCACGCTAGATATGGGGTACAGACTAGGGGGGCGTTGCTTATTAATGGTCAGCTGCATCCCAATAGGAAGTATCCCGTGTCGGGCACAGGTACAGAGCATTGAAGACAGCAACATCACAATTATGAAAACACTTGTAATACTAACCTCGAGCAAACCGCGAGTAATCGGTTACATATTACTAACATAGTTATAAGGCAAACATTGTCGAAATATTGAACTCCCGGCCCCGTCAGGTTGACGCCATATGAGCCTTAATAAAAATATATATTTTGGATAAAAAAAAATAGTTTGAGCCCGCGTCTTCTCGGATTAGAAATTCTCACGACATGCCATGGAATTAATAGGTCCAGATGATGATTTAAGTTGTTCTTTCGAATGGGAATCTATGCCTGTGACATAAACAGTCCGTTTTCCATAAATTTCTTCATACTAATTATTAACAAGAGAACTCGTTCAGCTCAAGCTTTTGTAATGATCACGATTTCATATTGTAAATTATTGTCTTCTGTGTTTGTGTTTTTTTTTTTCAAATTTTATTTTGTTTTATTTCAAGACTTTGATGATGATGGTATTGAATGATTTTTGTTTTTATTTCATTTTAGTTTTTCAATTAATCAAAAAAATAAAATTGTGAAGTTTGCAATAGTTTGAGCCCGTGCGCGTTGACAGACATAACAATACTTTAGATCGAACATAAGCAAAAGCAGTTTTTCGCGAAAAAAATTAAAGCATTCCAAGGGGTATAATGTGGATACCAGAGGGAAGCTAGGGATAGCTCAACCGGAATACTCGTAAATTCATCTTCTTAACAGATAATTATAACGAGATTTTTCTGTGTTGTGGCAGATCTCATTGCAGATTCTGGTTGATACGTTTATACTCCAGGTTGAATGTAGGACCTAAAGTATTGGTTGGAATTAGGCTTAGGTTTGCCCAGCTGTCTGAGCTCGAACGCATTTGCAGAATATTGTCTAGTAAAGTGGGAATTCAAGGCTAATGCTGACATGTATTGGGTTTAATTCCTGATCGGTCAAGGATTTTTTCGGGTTGGAAATTTTCTTGACATGCCTTGAGATAAGTAATGGGCCTGAAGTATCGGCTACAGTTATGCTTGGGTTTGTTCAGCTGCTTGAACTCGGGAACGATCGCATCGTGGCCGGGGATCTAACAAAGCGGGAATTCCTTTGTAAATTCTTGGCTAATGGTGACATAGGTATTGGGTTCAATTCCCGATCGGTCTAGGGTAAAGTGACCAGATAGTCAGAGGTCTAACGCGGGATACAAAAAACAAAACGTTATGTATATACGTTATGTGAGCATAAACCATAGTTTAGAGAGTCTCATTTATTTGTGAAACTCTTAACATGTGACCTAGCAATGAAACCTAACCTGTAATCACTCAGTTGTGATTTTTCGGTTGTTTAGATTTTGTTTACGCCTGAAAATCTCTCACTCGGTCAGAGCATTTAGGTCTGGCAAGCACGATTGAAATTCTACAATTTTCTTCCAATTATCGAATGGAATGCTCGAAAATTCCAATCCATTTTTCATCGATTTTAGTGTTAACGTATGCATTAAAAAATGGACTAATTTCGGAAGATGATGAAAAAAAACTACAATTATAATTTAATGGAACAAATTTTTCTTAAATGTTAGGTTTATTAAGCCTACAACAAAAATGATTCAAGGTTATTGATTCGGTTAAAGAAGTGAAAAACTTCTTTTCGTACTCATAATGGAAGACAAAACGTACTTGATGCTAGAATTCAACGAATGCAAGGGACCGGATACTTTACGTTCCCCAGATAAGTGCTGGCGACGAATATATCACCCACATCAAGTTCTCCAAGAAGGTCATTTTCTGACAAACGAGAAGGGAATGTCAAAGCCGCTCTTCTTTCGAGTCATATGGTAAACTGAGAGATATACAGTACGAAGTGCTTGCCGGAAGTTGCGAAGGTGATGTGGTCGAACCTGGGATCAGCCCATATGCCAAAAAATCACTGGAAGATGAATCGGCTGGAGATAAACCGCCAACCTTCCCAACGTCCCCCAGCTGCAACCGATAGAATACTTTTGGGCGAATGGCCAAAATGAAGAGACAGCCGACCATCAAAGCCATAAAAAGGTAAAAGAACACGCTGACATACATCTTCTCATCGGCCATAGTTGAGGTTCCGGCCAACTTCCGTAAGGCCGCCAAGCGTTTCATTTATGATATTTCATCAAACAACCCTGTCTCTTCCTGTCCCGTATACACTAGTTATTCCGGCGTATTTAACACGTAAAGCCCTGACCGAGCTAGGGGACCAAAGAGGAACTTTTCGTCTGACTAACGTTGGTCCCTGAGGATCAATAGGGGACTTTTATGAAAAACATTTTCAAATTTTGTTACTGTCGTTTCCATTTGACACTCTCTAAACAAAAAGTCCACTATCGGTGCGATGAAACCAGATCAGCGTATTAATCTTTGGATGCATTGGAAGATCTCTTGAACAGTCTGTCAAATAAAAGTTTTTTTTGTGGTTCATCCATTTAATAAAATCAAAATGTTCAAATTGTAATATTGAAATATGTTGATATCGCGGGACATTTTCGTTTCTTTTGCCAAATGCGGGACGTTTCGCGGGACATAATCTTACGCGGGACATTTTGTTGAACTGTCCCGCGTAACGCGGGACGTCTGGTCAGTTTAGTCTAGGGTCTTCCCGGGTTGGAAATTCTCTCGACATGCCATGGAATAAATACGTTCATATAATGACTTAAATTGTTCTTTCGATTAGTAATCTATGCCTGCGAGATAACCAGTCCGTTTTCTTTTCAATTCAGTTTGCCTACTGGTTAGTTGATGAAAAAAAATAAATACCGTAATATAATTATTATCAATAAGATCACTCGTTCCGCTCAAACCTTTGCAGGGGAAGGAGGTGGGACCATCATCATTAATTCTGTTTCTGCCGAAGATGAAATGATTTCTGGTAACGCCAGTTTAGGTACACCTAAACACGTATAAATTTAGTATTCGGAGGTGGTTGGAGAGTTCGCACAAGAACACTTATGTTCACCCAGTAGAAAAAAAATGGACACTCGATAAATAGATTAAATGAACAAAGTGCGACATCGAAAATTCAATGCGATTTAGCAACACTGTAACTTCTACATAAACTAATGCACAAATATATATGTATATATAATACAGCGGTCTGAAGCTACAAATTGTTAGTTTTGGAACATCGTACGTGTATACAGCCATTTCATGCCAAACCGATATAGCGATGCTAATATAATATTCCTATGTGACTAGACTAGACCTTAGCGATTAGAATCCAATTTTCTCACAAGTGGAATAGTTTAGCTCATTGGCTTCAATTTGATATGTCGTTCATCTGAATCGGCTCAGTAGTTCAATAGTTATGAATTTTCGGATAATGTCATTTTGAAGAAAAGGGGAAAAATGATTTTTCGGACCACCGATCAACTTTGAAAAATTAATATTTCAAAAACGGAAGAATAGCATCCCTGATATCGAGATATGTTATGCAGAAAATCCTCAGCTTTCAAGAAAAAATATTTTTAAAAAATTGCGCCCTCTAGTCCAAAGCCATGAAAACAATAAAAAACGATTACAATCAATAATTACGAAAATAAAATCCATCTTTTTTGCAAATAAAAGCCAAGCTCATTGGCTTCAATTTGATATGTCGATGATCTAAATCGGTTCAATGGTTCAAAAGTAATGAATTTAAAAAAAAAGTCGATTTTGGGAAAAAGTGAAAAAGGTTGATTTTTACGGAACATCTTAAAATGGAAATGGTCACCCTAATGAAAAAATAAAAAAAAATACGGGTCTAGTATTTTGCGATGAAGAACAAAACTACCGATTTTCATAGAAATCTGAGAACCCCTATATCGGTTTGTCATGGAATGGATGTATATATATTTTTAGTGCTCCCGTGACCGAGTGATTAGCATCAAACCTAACATGCCGGAGGTTCGGGTTCGATTTGTAGAAGGAAAAATTATCACCCATACAAAATCGAAAAGCCGCTACGCTACGCGATAGAAAATACTTTTTTACATACTGAAAAAAATTTAGGACAAATCGGTCGCATAGACCCTGAAATAAACGAGCTGAAATAAGATTTCTAGATAAAACAGATGTTTGTCTATATGAGACAGTCTAAGTAATTTTGACACAAAATTTTTTAAGTTATAAGCGCCCCAAAAAGTGTTAGGAAAAATCATTTTTCTTCCACGTCGGGGTCCTCCCGTAAGACATGTATTCCTTACTAAATCCAAAGCAAATTCAATTGACCTAATTAGTTAGATTTTTATTCCCATTTGTTCATTTATTTAGATTCATTAGCGTTATAGTTATAACTGACCCTGATTTAATCGTGTACATGTTACATATTTATCGTAATTTACACAGTAGCCATTGATGCTTAAGAGAATTCCTTCTGCTCCATTACATATGGTAAATTATGCAGTAATCATTTAAGCGTAAGAGTATTCTTACTTTTCCACTGTTCAGATGGACCGGCCTGCAGAGACAGTTGATATGATGGTTGTTGTGTTATAAATAGCACAACAGCTCGTTGTTTCTTGTTGCAAGCAGAGCTTGTATGGATGGAGAGAGACCAGTACTCCGACCGTGAATCGATATCATCACCGTTGATTGTTGCGTTTCTCTTTTTTTATCTTTCTCTTTTTCTATCATTCTCCTTTTCCATCTTTCTCTTTTTCTCTCCTCCTATCATTTTTTTTCTCTTCTCTTATCTTTCTCTATTTCTCTCTTCCCATCCTTCTCTTTTCCTCTCTTCCTATCTTTCTCTCTTCCTAACTTTATCTCTTCCTATCTTGCTCTCTTTTTCTCTCTTTTTCTTTTTTATTTTCTCTCTTTCTTTCTCTTTTTGTCTCTTTTTCTCTTACTCTCTTTCTCTTTTTTTCTTCCTTTCTTTCTTTCTTTCTGTCATTCTCTCTTTCTTTCGCTCATTCTCTCTTTTTTTATTTCTCTCTCTCTCTTTATTTCTTTCTTTCATTCTTTCTTTTTCTCTCTTACTGTCTCTCTTCATTTCATTCTCTTTTTCTCTCTTTCTCTGTTTTTCTCTTTTCCCTCAGCTTTCAGAAAAAAAATATAAAAATATATAGCGCCCTTGGTCCCGGGAACAAGTAAACTATAAAAATATATATACTATAAACTATAATCCAATTTCTGCAAGCGTAATATTTTTTCAAAGAAGGCTAGTTTATTGCCTTTAACTTGATATGTTGATCATCGATGGGTTTTTAAGCGCCGCTCTCTGAGGGTCCAATTATGCTTCCGCAAAGTCAAGCCGATCAAAGCAAGGACCTCTAGGGTTGCTCATATTTGATCCGGTCAATATTGATGGTCGTTGCTACTGCGTTTATTTTCCCGCGACGATAAAAGATGGGAAGATGGGATGAAATATATGAGGGGCTTAGAATGCAAGGGGTGTAAGTAACTAGATCGATTTCTCTCCATCGACTTTCTCTTTTGATCATAACTTAACTGCAAACACATTCCCAGCTTATTTGACAATGTGGACGATAGGTCAGAACCTCAATTATCGGATTCTATAGCAAAACCAAATTGGAACGTTTTTGTGTGCTGAGTTATTCACGCAAGAAAAAATTGATGAAGAGAAATCGATCAAGTCACTTACACCCCTTGCATTCTAAGCCCCTCATATGAGACTGCCCTGTAACTCTTTCTGAGATTGCATTGGCCTTGGGCTAATGTTTGAAAGTGGTGCCAATTTATGAAGCTCAGTTTCTTGTTTTATTTTATTGAGGAGTTGTTATTTTATTATATTTTGCGTTAGTTCACCATCGCGATTGTATTTCGATAAAAATACGTGTGATAAATTATAGATGGTCCAATAAATTCAATGTGTCTTTTTCTTTTCAGGATACCTAAAACCAATCTAGCAGGCAGAAACGAATGAGATTTTTGGATTTTCGTTTAGTGATTGATAGTTCGGGTTTACATAATCACATCACTTAATTGGTGATTATTGATTCTTAGCTCCTCCCACTAACAACATTCCTCTCCTTGATAATCGCTAGGGAACCACGCTATAGAGGCAACCCTTCTAGCCTTCGGGCTGCGATTATCATACTAACATTCCTTCCCTTCCCGTGGTGTCTATAAGGACGTGGCCGGCGTCGTTATTGACTTTTTAAAGCACGAATCACCGAAATTTGAACAATGAGAATAATTTGCTACCCCCAAGCATCATTCAGTGTGTTTGTGCAAATTCGCTGATTCAGATCAATCACTGAGAGCAACTACGAAATGTACAGTCTACTCAAGCTTTTTTTCAAAAATAACTTTTTCTTGGTATCATGGTATCATGACCAAGAGCGTAATTTTACATGATATATTCAAAGCTGAGGTTGTTTACATAATATATTAAAAAATCAATTATTGATTGTATTTGTTTTTTTTTATAGTTTACATAGTTTCGGGTAGAGGTGTGCAATTCAGCTCATCATGATGAACAGCTCAGATCAGCTCAGCTCATCAAAAAGAGCTGTTCTCTATGAATAGCTCTTCAGCTCAGTTGTCAGTGTCGACGTCTGGTGGCGACTTTCAATTTGGGTCCCAAACTCGATAGTGTAATCTTCATCAGATTAGAAGACACGAAGCCAGTTTTAAAATGTTAAAATTTAAATGATTTTTTTCACACCATGTCGTTAGATTACTTGAAACACGTATTCCTGACTCTTATTTAACCATTTGTTTATACGTTTCCGACATTTTTACTGAGACTTTATATACACAGAAGTTAATTGTCATTCATAATTTTATTTTTAGAACGTGTTCATTCTGCCTGAAAGTCAATTATTATTTTTGACGCCCCCTAAACTGGTGAACAAAGCTCAACGCCGTCAACGCGAATATAACAGTTAAAAAGACAAGGAAGAAATGAAACTGAACTGATGTCATAACACGAATAGCGAAAGGCGGTCAGTTCATTTGAATCTGAAGTTCTACAGCTCTTTTCCCTTCTGCATCATTTTCAAAGTGAGCTGAAAAGCTGTTTGTTTTTTGTTGCGAGCTGTTCCGTGTCAACTCACTTCAAAGAGTCATTCAAGGCGTGTTATTCGGCATAGAGATCTCAACTAAGTACTACTAATAAAAGTGACGCAAGTAACACCTACATTGAGAAGGCAAAAGTTCCACTGGAAACGTTAAAGTCATTCAAGAAGAAAAAAGATGCTCAAGGGACAAAAATTGAAAACATGGTCAAACCAACTTTTTTGCAAGTGTAATTTTTTTATTTCAACGTGTTCATTCAACGCAAGTAACACCTACATTCTTTGTGCAAATTCGCTGGTTCAGATCAATCACTGAGAGCAACTACGAAATGTACAGTCTACTCAAGCTTTTTTTCAAAAATAACTTTTTCTTGGTATCATGGTATCATGACCAAGAGCGTAATTTTACATAATATATTCAAAGCTGAGGTTTTTTACACAATATATTAAAAAATCAATTATTGATTGTATTTGTTTTTTTTTATAGTTTACATAGTTTCGGGTAGAGGTGTGCAATTCAGCTCATCATGATGAACAGCTCAGATCAGCTCAGCTCATCAAAAAGAGCTGTTCTCTATGAATAGCTCTTCAGCTCAGTTGTCAGTGTCGACGTCTGGTGGCGACTTTCAATTTGGGTCCCAAACTCGATAGTGTAATCTTCATCAGATTAGAAGACACGAAGCCAGTTTTAAAATGTTAAAATTTAAATGATTTTTTTCACACCATGTCGTTAGATTACTTGAAACACGTATTCCTGACTCTTATTTAACCATTTGTTTATACGTTTCCGACATTTTTACTGAGACTTTATATACACAGAAGTTAATTGTCATTCATAATTTTATTTTTAGAACGTGTTCATTCTGCCTGAAAGTCAATTATTATTTTTGACGCCCCCTAAACTGGTGAACAAAGCTCAACGCCGTCAACGCGAATATAACAGTTAAAAAGACAAGGAAGAAATGAAACTGAACTGATG
Organism: Toxorhynchites rutilus septentrionalis; assembly: GCF_029784135.1. Lineage (NCBI taxonomy): Eukaryota > Metazoa > Arthropoda > Insecta > Diptera > Culicidae > Toxorhynchites > Toxorhynchites rutilus. Next base: position 127,623,461 of record NC_073745.1, read on the forward strand.
TCATAACACGAATAGCGAAAGGCGGTCAGTTCATTTGAATCTGAAGTTCTACAGCTCTTTTCCCTTCTGCATCATTTTCAAAGTGAGCTGAAAAGCTGTTTGTTTTTTGTTGCGAGCTGTTCCGTGTCAACTCACTTCAAAGAGTCATTCAAGGCGTGTTATTCGGCATAGAGATCTCAACTAAGTACTACTAATAAAAGTGACGCAAGTAACACCTACATTGAGAAGGCAAAAGTTCCACTGGAAACGTTAAAGTCATTCAAGAAGAAAAAAGATGCTCAAGGGACAAAAATTGAAAACATGGTCAAACCAACTTTTTTGCAAGTGTAATTTTTTTATTTCAAAAAAAGCTCATTGAGTTTAATCTGATATGTCGATCATTTGAATCGGTCCAGAAGTACGAATGTTATGCATTTTCGAAAAAACTCTTTTTTTTTTAATTGAGAAAAAATGATTTTCCCGACCACCCTAAAATGGAAATGGTCACCCTAATGAAAAAATTAGGAAATACGAGTCTAATATTTTATTTATTTATTCATTTCGTCAAACAAATGTAGACTACACACTTATACACTAATGTTACAATGTTTTCTTAGGTTAAATATTATTTTTGCGGTACATGTTTCTTTTTAGCTGTTTTTTATTCATTGTTGTGTCAATTATTTCGCAGTGCTGATTGTATATACGCATCATGCGATTGATAGGGGCGTTATTTGCATAATTTGTTCTGGATGTTTTGGTTAGAAACAAATTTTGCGTTCTTAGTTGACGCCCAGGTACATAGAAATTTAGTTTTTCTAGTAATTCAGCTGACTGTACTCGTTGCGAAATTAGGTCATTAACAAAAGAAAGCATTGCAAATTCACGGCGTTCTTTTAGTGTTTGGATGTTTATGAGCATGCAACGTGCTTCATATGAAGGAAGTGGAAATGAGGTCCAGTTGAATTTACGAAGTGCAAATAGAAGAAACTGTTTCTGGACTGACTCAATGCGTTCTTCATGTACAACCATATACGGGTTCCAAACGATGTTACAGTATTCCAGAATAGGCCTTACATATGTAATATATAAAAGCTTTATTGTGTATGGATCCTGGAAGTTATGTGAGAAGCGTTTGACAAAACTTAACACACTATTCGCCTTATTTATTACAGAGTTGTAGTGTTCTATGAATGTGAGTTTACAGTCCAGGACGACGCCTAGATCTCTAACTATTTCACATTTTTCTACATTTTGATTTCCAAGACATATTACAATATTTGGTACATGTTTTTTTCTGCTAAATGTTATAGAGTTGCACTTTTTCACATTCAGTGTTAGTAGATTTTTATCACACCAAGTATGGAATACATGTATTTCGTTTCGAAATGCTTCGATGTCGTTTTCATTTCCAATTTCCGCGAAAAGCTTCATGTCGTCGGCATACACAAGTACATTGATACGCTTGAGAACGAAGGAGATGTCATTAACGTACAGAATGAAAAGAAGAGGACCAAGATGAGAGCCTTGTGGGACTCCCGATGTGACTTTTACTGGATTTGAAAGAGAATTTTGAAAATGAACAATTTGTTCACGGTTTGTTAGATAAGAATTGTGCCAGTTTAAGAGTCTTTGTTCCATTCCTATTTTCTGCAATTTGAAGAGTAGTAATGGAATGTCGATGCGGTTAAATGCTTTACTGAAGTCAGTGTAAAGAGTTTCTACGTGTTTGCCATTTTCCATTGCATTCAAAATAAAAGTCACAAAAGCCAACAGATTAGTTGCAGTTGAACGGCCTTTGAAGAAGCCATGTTGCATACACGTAATTCTATTCTTTACTTGTTGGAAGACTTTTTCGTTGACTATTGCTTCGAATAGTTTAGAAATGCAAGAGATAATGGCAATTCCACGATAATTACGTACGTCAGATTTAGCGCCTGATTTAAAGATAGGTACCAAAAAAGATTGTTTCCATTTTTCTGGGAATATTCCAGTTTGTAGTGACATATTGAAAATGCAATGTAAGGGAAGGGTGAGTTCCTCAGCCGGGTTCTTTAGGAATATAGGTGCTATTCCGTCAGGTCCTGGTCCTTTTGTTCCGTCTATTTTTTTTAGTGCATGGCATATTTCCTGTTGTGAAAGATAGTTCACCGATATGTCATTTGGATAATCCGGTAAAAATGAAAAGTAGTTCCGATCGCGATTTTCTTCGGAAAATGTGGTATATACTTCCTGAAAGAAATTTGCAAAGAGATTACAAATTTCGTTCGAAGAATTCCTCACATCCTCATCGAGATGCATCTGCGATGGGAAGTTATTGCTTTTGAGCTTAGACTTTACGTAATTAAAGAATTTCTTCGGGCATGATTTTACTTCAGTTTCGACCTTTCTATTGTACTCTTCGTGTGCACTTTTAATTGCAAAATTTAATTCTTGGGAAATATTTTGATATTCAAGCAAATTTTGATGACTTTTGTCTATTTTGTATTTTTTATGTGCTTTTTGTTTTTTATTCTTTAGATTTCTTATTTGAACGTTAAACCAAATAGGATATTTGCTGGTTGAATTTCTTCGTCTTCTTTTCTTCGGCACAAATTCTGATATTATGTTATTCAGAATTTCGTGAAGAATATGTACAGTTAAGTTGACATCTCGTTCGCTGTTTAATAAAGTTTGCCATTCTATGGCTTGTAGGCTACATTTGATTGCTTCAAAGTTCGTCTTGTTATATTCCGGTACTTCTTCATACTCCCAGTCGATGGGCAATTGTCTATTATGTATAAAGATTGAGTATTCAATTGCTGTGTGAATTTTTTCATTTTTCCAAAGAGGAGTCATGGACTCATTCACACAAAAGTCGTCGGTGATGTTAGGACAAAATAAGGAACAAAATAAGATAAAGGACAAAATTGCCACTTTTCGAGAAAATGTGAGATCCACTATTTATATCGGTTTGGCATGGAGTGGTTGTATAAGGACAAAGTAACAGAAATATTTCCCGTTTCATATATGTATATGAATGTTTGCTTTGTTTGTGTCTGAGAATGAATATCGAACTAAGAGATAACACTAAGTTCTGTTTGAAACTCGGTAAATCACAGACAGTATATGGTGTGTTCAATGAATGGTAACCTATATTTTGACTGGTACTAATGTGGGACATTATAAAAAGCCAGAAGAACTGTGCCTGGAATTGTCAAAAATCAGCCAGATTTTTTATTTAATTGTCCTATGATAAAGATTTCATCAGAATTCAATATTCGAAGGACATCATGAATTCAATTAAGGAACTTCTTGTATGACATATATTAATTGCACCGTTATATACTAATGAATTCCTGGAACACAAATCAACGGTTGAAATTGTTTGTGAGCGATAACATTATTTTATTATTTAGCCCATGAGGACACAATGAGGACGCCAACCACGTCTCGACATATGCGTGATTAGAATGCGAAAGAGCAGATACTGCTTTCCAATGATGTGTTTGCTGATCCGAATGCGATTCATCTCAGCACAAGCACGAGACAACTCGAATCCATCATAAACTTTTAATTGAGATTCATTTCGTGGAACAGAGTCGTAGCCGGAGCGCACACCAGCAATAACAGTAATAACAATTTGCATCGTATATTAATGACGGAATCAATCCATTAAATGCCGTATGATTTAATGGGCCCCTTAGCCACAACTTCTCGAGCACATAAAATTGATAAAGCTGCCAGGCAACATCGGAATCAGACACAACGCAGCACAACGACCGACGCGTACCACGTTATTGATTTTTTCCCACCGTAAACAGTGTCGAGCTTTAATCGTCGCTATAATCATCGGCGCAACAATTATCGGATCAAGCAAGTACCCACACCATTCTCCGGCGGAAACTTTATGGCAACATGTACACCATCGATCGGCACTAATTAGCCGACCCAGCGAACGGAGTAATTCGAAGAGTTTGAGAGCAATAGAGCAAATAATCAAATCACTTCGTTCATGAAGTTGTTACCCTTTTCCATTGTTGTTGTTGTGCCGGGAGTTTTCCAGTACCGTCGCGGGGGGTTACCTTGAACACTTTCATATTTTAAAAATGAATTCAGCCAGTACATATTCTCAATAATATCTCAAAGTGAAAAATCTAGACAAAAAAGTATCTAAATAAGTCCCATGCGACGGTAATAAATATCATAACATAGAAAATCGATGTGTTGAAAGCAATTAAAGCAAGAATCAGTCCTTTACGATTGTTGGCGAGCTGGGATAAGATTTGTATCTCCGAATAATTGTAATGGAATGGCATGTACGCAACTTCAACGATCTGAAGCTCGTGCTTCAGAGATTAGTGCAAATATTTGCAGTGCTACTTCACCGCCAAACCCCAAATCAACATTCAATCGGCGTCAAACATATTTGATAAATAAGTCCCATTATCGAGGATCTATTAAAATAGCTGGTCACGGACGTCCAGCGTCCACCACAACTCGACATTGCTCTCCAACCGGTTAAAGCTTGGCAGCGGATGGCATTCGACATTCGACAACGCCAGCTGTACCAGTTTTGAAATAAGAGTGAGAAAAAAATCCTGCTAGAGAGACCACAGAAGCTCGTACACAATTTATCACCATCAGCACATCTCGCAGGAGCGCAACGGCACAGGCGGCGTTATGGTTTATAAATTACATGGCGCCAGTTTGAAATCACTATACAGTTATAAAAAGCAATGTATTGAAATGGCAGTTCGAAGCGGTTTGAGAGTGCAGAAGTCGACGCGCTCAATACTATCCGCGAATAAAAAGGAAGCATTGTTCTGCCCACCGTTTAAGTCAATCTATGAAACTATTAAAAATATGGATCAACAGTTTCAAGATGTGATGCAAACGTTATGCTTCGATTGAGTGACAACATGTGATATAATAATGCACTGACCCGATCGGTTCTCGTTCCCAGATCATCTCACATTCTCTATCTTCCCAATTGCGACTGCCTACATCTTTGATATCTATATAAAATGATCACTCTAAGAAAAATGTAACGAAAAATTGGGGGATTTCAAATGACTCTAACGCAAAATCGTTATGCCGATAAGACCACACCTTGTCCAACTTCTATAAGACCACCCTGATTCTACTCCGTTGCAACACAAAGAGTTAGAATTTCAACAAGATACATTCATACATTGTTGAATGCTTAGAATAAAGTATATTGAACGTATATTTCGTTCAAAAGAGTTGTTTGTTTATTTATTGTGCTTAAATATGATAATTCCAGCTGTTCAGTTTCTATAAGACCATTTCAAAATTCATAAGTATTATCAATGAAAAATTCAAAACGATCGGCTGATTTACATGTCAATAATTGGCAACGTTGCCATTTCGGCTAATAACCTGGAAAATTCGTGTTAGAATTCTATTTGCCAAATGCTGCTGAGCGATCTTCTCGATATTTTATGTGATGGGGACGAAGTCCCCATTTAACGAGGATAAGGAATCCAGGCGCTAAGATGGCGCGATCCGAGTCCACCGTCGACCCGCCGTCGGAAGCGGCGGTGCCTCGCAAGCAAACCTGTGTTTCACTGATGGCCCGGTTAGTTTGAACATAGGATACGATTCTTTAGCAATGTTTAGCAAATGGACGGCAAACGATCGTCTGGTGCATTACGTTTGCCCGGTTAGTTTTTGCTTTGAAATACAATACCGCGCCATAATATTTTTACCCTACTACACTTTTTCGGAGTGGTTGTTTCTGTTGCAGTCGTTTTATTCCGGGAACCGTTCTACTATATACCATTAGATTGGAAATTTATTCAGAAATTTTTCTGATTAAAATACAAACAGTGAAGATAGTAAAACAAGTAAACAATTTAGCGAATAAAGTAGGTATGTTTTTATTAGATTTTACTCGCTGCTTGCGCTGTGAAGAAAGGGAGACAAACAACACGTTTGCATACAATTCGGGCGTTAGACTCCATGGTAGAGTTGGGCAAACCGTTCACGAACGGTACGGAAGACCTAATACGTCAAAAAGATTGAACGAACGGTCGTTTTTATTCAAAACCGGTACGAATTGATTCCGAACGAGCTTAATGCGAGCGAATTAATTGTGTAGTTGAACTGAATACATGTGGATAGCAGATTTCGTTGAACGGTACGGATGAATATAACTAAACACTTGGGAAAGCTAAAAAAGATAGTGGTATTGTCGTCCAGAAGTAAAATGTATGAAACACGTTACTTATTTCATTAATGTAACTTTACACATAATTTGAAACTTTTAACCCTTTCAGGACCATAAGGTTACGGTACCTTATTAAATCAATTTAGCTATATGTTATGAATCAATAGGCACCCTAAAAACATAATTTATACTAAAAATTCAAAAAACTTTTACCTTTTTTTTTGTTAAATTTATGGCACAAATATGTCCCTATGGTCGCTATTATGTATTGCCAGTAAAAATAATAAAAAGGTACATTCCGAAATATTAAAATAAAAAAATAATTTACAATGGTTACGTGAATATTTAATTAATCCATGATTTTTGCTTGGGACATCGGCGTCCCCGTGGTCGTGAAAGGGTTAAAGAATGAGCACTTTTTCTTCCCACAACATTTAACAACAAAATTGGGTTGGTTATAATCTATGATATAAGCCCAAGGTTGACGTGAGACTACCGTTGGTTTAGTAATAATTTATTTGTATTGTTTAAATTATTGCTTGAATGAAACAATTTTCGAATTCAATTGAATTCAACCTATTCGCTGTGTAAGTAAAGAATTTGAACTAACGCCATGTAACGTAAGGCACATTGGTTTTGATGGCTGTGTTACACAATTCGATGGGAACAAAAGTTCCACCAACTTCCATGTATCCGCAAAGCGGATTCCCCCAGGCACATTGATTTTGATGGCTGTGTTAGGGAACAAACTCCGATGGGAACAAAAATTTTCCCAACGTCCAATAAAGATGGGTAAAGATGGGCGTTCATGAACTGTTCAAAAGAACTAGTTCACCAAAAAGAGTGAACGAACGGTCGTTCTTTTTTACTGGACAACAGTTCATATGAACTGTTTACACAGTTCAGAACGAACTCTGTACGAAGACCGCTGGCTGAACTGTGCATACAGTTCATAACGAACTGTTTACCGTGATCGGTGTATAAGAAGAAGGCGAGCGAGTGATAGATGATTGCTGCTGCAAGGTAAATAGTCCTCAAGTTAACGAATAGAAACGAACGATAGCCCAATGAAAAAACAAAAATATGATGTCGGTATTGCTATTGGATTGTTTGATTATCTATCAAATTAAATCTTAATTTCATATTTTTAAGTTGAGGGTAAATATTTCAGCAAGATGATTTGCCAACCTAAATCACCAGGGAAATACAATCAAAGAGGAACAATTCAAACAGTCTTTTCAAGCAGCAATATAATATAAAAAGTAGAAGGGTCTGAGCCTTGGGGCACGGACGGAAGTTTGACGTAGTACTGTGATTGTTCAGAACACTTGGTTATTTTAAATGCAATTCTTTTCATTGTTAGTTTAACTTTTGACGTAGGACTACGTCTTTCATTTCTATACTGGAGTGTAAGTTCAAACTTTCGAAAACGAAAGCGTTACGCCGAAGACCGAGATTTTGAGCGTTAATAGTTCCCAAACAACCGAACGAAATAGTATGATATTCACTTCATTCGAAAAATAAAATGTCTACGCATTATATGATTGTTACTTTTTGATCCAAAAACTTGTTTCAATAGCCCTAAAATTGCTTTCAAAACAGGCTATCGAAATCACACCAATCGGTATATAAGCGAGTGCCGCTCGGAAATCCACTCAGTTATGATTGCGCAACAATTGAGGTACGATCGCTGGAATGGATGGATGTTTCCCTAACACAGACTTCAAAACCATGGATCCAGGGGAAATCGGCATTGCAAAATAGATGTAAGCAGTGGGTACTTTCGTACTCGCTTGCGTATCTGGAAATAGGAATGTTTCCCTCACACAGACTTCGAAACCATGGAGCCTGTGGAAATTGGCATAGCGAATTAGATGCAAGCAGCGGTACTTTTGTACTCGTTTGAGTTTTTGCAAATTGTTATGTTTCCCTAACACAGACTTCAAAATCTTGAAGAATGGGGAAATCGGCATTGCAAAATAGATGCGAGCTGTGGGTACTTTTGTACTCGCTTGTGTTTTTTGTAAATCGGAATGTTTCCCTAACACAGACTTCAAAACCATGGAGCCAGGGGAAATTGGCATAGCTATTTAGATGCAAACAGCGGGTACTTTTATACTAGTTTGCGTTTCTGGAAATTGGAATGTTTCCCTTACACAGACTTCAAAATCATGAAGCCTGGGGAAATCGACATTGCAAAATAGATGCAAACTGTGGGTACTTGCGTTTCTGCAAATTGGAATGTTTCCCTAACACAGATTTTAAAACCATGGAGCCTGAGAAAATTGGCATTGCAAAATAGAAGCAAGCTGCGAATACTTTTGTACTCGAATTGACTATGGATTTGATAGGGTATGATATGGTGTAGTGGATATGGTCGAAGTGGATATTATATTACATGTCGAAGAAATCACATTTATAAATGCAGCTTTATAAAATTATTTGTTTACGAATGCTGAAATCGATCGTCGTTATTGGGAAGTTGGAATTGTTGGGAAGGGGTTCTTATTTTCGCTGTGTAATTCCGAAGAGGAATCCATTCCTTGTCAAGCGTTAATAATCCTGCTCCGGATCAACGATGATTCCAATTGCCGGGGCTTGGGAAGTGGGTACTATTCACGCTGTGTATTTCCGAGGAGGAATCGATTCCCCCTTTGAGCGTTAATAATTCTTTTCCGGCTCAACGTGGAATAATATGATAGTCACTTTATTATATAGAATGATTTGGTATGATAATCACTTTATTCGAAAAATTAAATGTCTAAGATTTATATGCCGTTCGTTGTTTGTACTCATAACCTTCAAACGGTTTATAACGAACAAAGAAAGACAATAAGCTCCTGGCAGGTTGTTCAACTGTCTAATTGAAAATCATTAATGAAAAATGGGTGGGTTATATCTATGATATAACCGCAAGGTTGACGTGGGACTACCTTAGCTTAGCAATCATTTGTTTGTATTGATTGACTTTTTGATTGAATGAAACAATTTCCGAATTTAATATATTCGGTTGTGAGTAAAAAGATTGAATAAATGCCATATAAGGTCAATTCATGCATTGTGATAGATTATGTTCTTCGTTATAAGTAAATTTAATGACATTTCTTTTACGTTACGACAAAATATGTGAACGGAAGAATTATCAAACGATTATTTTATTTTACATTTTCCTGTGAAGGTTGCATCTCTCAAGTGTACGTACTTCTTGAACCGCGAATTCGCTTGATTTGATGAATTGCAGGCACTCAGTTTCGATTTTGATATGTACGTATATTGTTTAATCATCGTTTGACAACGGAGAAGGAAAATCAAAAACAGAATCCGAGAGTATTGGGTACATCCCATTCTCAGTGATTCGCACGGCATGTATGTCGGATTCCAAAATTGAGAGCGAATTGAACTATCGATCAATAAACAATCGTCGTATGGCCGCAGGTCAAAACTAGCCAGTACTGATTAAACAGACGGCCGATAGTTTGCCGACAAAACAGTTTGAATGCGGTTTGCCGATACTGAATCGGTCAAGTGTGCGCATATGCATGTCGCTTTGTACTGATTAAGTCGGCCAGTCAAACTATCGGCCAACAAAAGCCTGCAGTCTGCGGGGGCTTTTAGGGAAACACATTTCAATCGGAACAAAAAAAAAACCCCGACTTGCATGAATTTTCAATGCCAATTTCCCCACGCTCCATGAATTTGAAGTCTGTGTTAAGGAAATATATTCCAGCCAGAACAAAAATACTCCTGACTTGCATGAATTTGTAATGCCAGTTTCCCCACGCTTCATTGATTTCAAGTCTACGTTAAGGAAACACATTAGAGTCGCAACAAAAATGCCCACGACTTACATGTATTCGCAATGCCAATTTCCCCACGCTCCATGGATTTGAAGTCCGTGTTAGGGAAACACATTTCAGTCGGAACAAAAATACCCCCGACTTTCATGTATTGGCAATGCCGATTTCTCCAACGCAGCTTGGTTTTGAAGTCTGTGTTAGGGAACACATTTCGATGAGAACAAAAGTCCCCATACTTTCATGTATTTGCCATGCCGATTTCCCCAATGCTGCTTGATTTTGATGGCTGTGTTGGGGAAACCGTCAATCGGGCCAATCAAAGCGAGTTAGTTAGGGCGTTTACATAACGTTTAACGTTTTACAGTAATTCAATTGTTTATCTAATGAGAAATAACATTTTATCAATTGCGATAGATGCGTAGAAATATTCCCTATCAGTTGATGCAAACATCTTTCCGATCCAGTAAGAAATGTTCGAGTTATAAGCATTCGGAATCTTTCATTTTTTCCTGCATGTTCTGTGTTTAGGTTTTCATTTTACCCCCCATATACTCCGGTTAGACGTAGTCCCACGTCAATATCAGTGGGACACATAAAGTTTGGAATGGTAAATGAAGTATATGTGAATAGGTAAAAAATCATATCGTCATTGAATAAGAAATTTATGGGGAAGAAACGAAAAAACAAGTTGAAAATACTCACGATTTCGTGATATTTTTAGGTAAAATGCACATTAAATCATGAAGTTACTTTATTTGGATAGCTATGATATTGTGATGTCTTTCCATTGTCTTATTCTTATTATTAGGCATCGAAAGCAGTAGCTTTTTCTGTGAAATAATGTTCGTTTGCAAACTAACACAATCATGTCGTATTGGTTCTACTGCTCAACCTATCATAGAAGGAATTGAATCAGTGAGAATTATGAATGTGAGTCATGAAGAATATGATTATCTCAATAAATCTTCGCATGATAATCGCTGCCTCTCTGCCTCTTAATACATGAACGACCACTGAATAGGTGACACTTTCCTCGTAGCTTTGATGAAATCTCGCATGAAGTTTGAGTGATGCATGAAATCTTGCATCTGATTACTTTAACACCTTGCTAATTTGTTAGATAGAACGAATCATGGCACGCAATTTTGTGTTACATACAACATTCATGGGAGCGAAGTTGGAAGAAAGAATGCATAACACATGATTTACCTTCGCACCCGCTCGCAAAACATACCTGTTTTATTTGTTAAATTGTTCACTTGTTTTATTATTTCCACTGTTGATGTCACAGACGAAAAAACAGGAAGTGGGTTATATATATCGTTGATTTAGTGATCATTTGTTCTTAGTTGCTTTTGAATCAATTCTGAATGAATGAATAAATGAATATTTGGCGGACTGCAAAAACGAGAGCGTAACGTTGAAGGCACAATATTCAGCAAAAGAAACAATTAGGTACACGAAAGGTGTGTAATACATAATACATTGCTTGTATTGTGATATGATTTGTATTCCATTTCCAATAGACAATATATCTGTTGCATTAAATCAGTCTACATAATTTCTGCGTTCGCTCATCCTTTCTCACAACACCCATTCCTCGTTCGAGAAATTGTTGAGTAAACTTCGTTTGCCAGTGCACGTATAGCGGAAATTCCTTCTTAAGATTCCTTGCATCTCTAATAAATTGCCGAAAGACGTGGTCTTACGTTGATCGCACTTGATTGAAAAATCACAAAATCAAATGTATTTGGTCGCAGTATTATATGGATAGAAAACATAATAAACTCTTTCGCTTGAATGTAATTTTCAATTCCAAGGGAACTGGCAGATTATTTTTCAGCAACGATAACATCTTTCCGGAATCTTCCCGGCGCTGGATGGCAACCAAACGAAAATAGTTCCGAGCGTGTATGTGTGTGTGGCGGCTGCTCCGATGTCTCAAGCGGAACCGTTTGTGATATCACTCTCCTCCTGATGGATTCCCTTCTGGCCTAAGGTGCACAAACAGGCTCTTGGTGACACTTTCATGATAAACGAAGTTAGATTCACCACAACAGCGATAACATGCTCCAATAGCTGTTCAAATATAACTGAGTGGATTTCCGAACGGCGCTCGCTTATATACCGATTGGTGATTTCAATAGCCTGTTTTGAAAACAATCTTAAGGCTATTGAAACAAGTTTTTGGATGAAAAAGTAACAAGTATATAACGCGTAGACATTTTATCTTTCGAATGAAGTGTTTATCATACCATTTCGTTTGGTTGTTTAGGAGCTATCAACGCTCAAAATCTCGGTCTCCGGCGCAACGCTTTCGTTTCCGGAACTTCGGAACACCCCGGTATAGAAAAGAGAGACGTAGTCCTACGTCAAAAATTGTGGATAAATTTTGCCGTCTAATGGTATATATTATAACATATATCGTAAGAACGATTCTGCGTGATATGCATTTGAAAACTCTTAATAAACGTTACATTTTTCGTAGAGTGACCCCCCTATATAGAAATCAAAGACGTAGTCCTACGTCAAGAATATTTCATATCAAGCGGAAAAAAAATTAAAATATCCGATAAATGCTTCACTATATAGAAATGTGTACCATGAAAAGTTATGTGATCAACCATGACACACAGGCTCAGTGAAAATCGTGAGACGTGGTATATATGATTTTTCATCTGTCAGCCCATTGATGCTCGATACAACATAACAGGCAAAAGAAAAGATTGTAGTCAAATTGGTGAAAACAAAACAAAATTCAGTTAACATTAGAAATTTGGCGACTTAACGTTTTAAAAATGGGAAAAATCAGAAGGAAATCGCACGAATGGTCAACAGAAGCCAAACTGTACAGGAATGAAAAGAAACCGAAGACTTATTCAAAGAAAATTTTGGACAAAGCTGACGAGCGAAATCGAATTCAAATGCATCAAAAGCTTGTGGATGCGACTGAGAAATATTATACGGAAAGTTTACTGTGTAGTGAACGCCAAATGTGAAACAGCAACAGAAGAATCTTCGAGCAACCGTTAAACATAATGGAGAATGTGTGATGGTTCGAGGTGGTGTTATGTCAATGCGTTTATTGAATTTTCTGTAGAAAAAAATGCGTAAATTTCGAACCCTCAACTCATATCACGACAATGACCCAAAGCACACAGCCGCAAGACCTGCAGTTTTGGTGCTGTAGAATCGTCCAAAGATCGTGAAATCACCAGAACGACCCGCACCTGATTTCAATGTCATCAAGAATTTTCGGCATCATTTCTAATGTGAAGAAAGCATCATTTTAGAAATTAGAAGCATAGCATAGAAGATCGGATGAAAGAATATTGTCAGCATGGAAAAAATGGAAAATTCATGTCGTAGCGTTTCATCGATGTTCTTACGTTTGGAATACTATTGCTTTCTGCAGATATAAAAAGAGATAAATTAATGTTACACACTTTTCTTCACAACCGACACCTCCTTTTCATTTTCAAAAACAAAACTTTTCCCTCTAAATACAGTTAAACGAACTTTTTTTTGGACAACAGAATAAATCTTTCACATCCATTTTCGTTTGTTTCCTTCTATTCAATGATTTCCATACAATTTCCTTTTTTTTCTTTCTTCTTCCCTTCTAATGTTGTACTTAAGTGAGAGAAATGACATTTTACAGAGTGGTCTGTTTACTTACCGTTAACACAGCTGTCGAAATATGTTATGGTCTTTTTGCACATGGATTCGGAAGTGTTTCCATAATAACCAAAACGGATTGGGAAATTCAGATGGTAGCAAATCCACTGGCAGTTCAGGATCATAGTTGACCCAATCCAGTAAATTCTTACCAATCTTAATTTTTAAATGCAACCAGTTGAATCTAAATGAGTTTCATTTTTGGAAGAGTTGTAAATATTTGTACATTGACAAACCCTTTTTGTGTTTCACCGATAATACCCCAGACGATAAATTGAATTCAGCAATTCGACGCAAATTCCAGTTTACAGCACATCATCAAACTCTGGGTGTAAGTGTTCGACCAACTAACTCCGAAACCCCCCTGAGATGGGCCGAGATCTTGTTTTATACACAGCCCGGTCGACCGTAAGGCGTCTATAATCGAGGTATCACTTCAATATAAAACGGAACATTGCTTATATAGTACAAAAGAGATACGCTTGGTCAATTTGCCGTGCCAAAATAATAAAAGAAACAGAAAGGATCAAAGGGAACCAACAAACAAGCAGAGCAACCATAAATAATGTATTTTACTGCAGATTATAAAATTAAAATTTCAGATTCTTTCGAGCCCTGATTCCGCGCGCACGGGGCAAGAAATTTAAGAAGATACCGTTAGTGTTGAACTTTTAAGTTTGGCTTAGTTCTGCTGTTCACCTGCGTCGAGAAATGTTCTCAGTTTCAGTCAGTCGTTTCAATGGATATCGATAAAACATACTCCGGGCCAATTATTGTCTCCAAATTAAATCGAAAAGTTTTTTTGGTGCTATTATGTAGCATCGCGAAACTGTAATCGTATAATTACCGTATTAAGGGGATTTTTCGTTTCGTTAACGTTGTGCAGCTCTGATGATTACCTGAAAGAGAAAAGAGAGAGAAAGGCCAAATTAAGTTCGTGTGTATAATCCGTGTGTCAAACTTATGACAACTGTTGTTCTGACTTCTGGAAAGAAAGCAAATTAATTGCGAATAACGACTCGCTAGAATTCGCCTAATGATGTGGAAATTGATTTCGCATGAGATGAGAGAGAAGAGTAGAACGTCGGAATATGACGGCAACTCTTTACAGTGTTCTGAACAATCAAATGTTCATTTGTTGAGAATATCACATAACAGCCCAGCAGCATGTCAAACAGCGCACAGAGAACATGGCGCGTATACAACAACAACTCACGGTGATGTAGCTATCATCGCCCCAATGGGTGGTATTGCGGTAAAGCAACCATGACGACCACCAGTGGATTATGTGAAAATGAATATCGATCACATCGACCGCCACCCGTTGCGCTGAACAGTCTCTGGCTATAACGGTTGGAAGATAGTAATGTTCAATTAGTAACTTGATTCAAAACGTGGTTGTGTGTCCATTTGCGGATGGTTTTGAGCAAAATACATGTGGGCATCGAAAATGTTTCTATTATTCAAACCAATTTACTATCCAAATTTTGGTTTTGCAATACGTTCATCATCGAATTTATAAAAGCTGTCTTTTTAGGAGTTTGTGATGGCTACAAAAAATATTGCTTTTTAGCTCATCCATTCACTGAAATCTCTGGATTTTTTCACTTTAGCAATATGTGTGAGCTTAGTTAACTTTCGATATTTTGGTAGAAGTCAAAATGAATAAAAATATTAAGGTAATATCTTACGAGTATTAAAAGATTAGGAGTTGATAATTTAAAAGTCTCGGATTGTCAAATTTAATCTGTAATATAGTTTGTTTACAGCGTTCGATTATGTCAGTAGGCTAGTCAGGGACTTTTAATGATTTTCTTTACAATATATATTTTTACAATAACAATATCCTATCTATAATATTGCTAACATTTCAGTCCACCAGATCGCTGGATCGACGTTATCGAAAAACGGTCAAAACGGTTGCCTCACTATCGACGTTACTTTAACTGAAGTTCATATTGATAAAGCGATAGCAATCGTGACTACACCCAAAATTAATTTTTAGCGCATGTTTTGGCATCCAGAGTTTGGAAATTTTTTTTTATATTTAAAATATGACTTATTTCAAGAAGAAATGTAACCTTAATATGTAATTTTAGTGGCTATTACATGTACAGTGGGGTAAAAATCGTGATTTTTGAAGATTTTGATTAAATTTTCTCCAAGAATTGTTTATATCGATATTGCAGCCAAATTAAGAAAGATAGAAGTTCGGTGTCAAAGAACAAATTGTAGAACGGTTAAAAAGCTTCAATTTAATTGATAAAAACAATCTAGTTTAATATAATTTTTTACGACGAAATTAATAATAACACATTAAAAATAATTAACTTTTATGTTTTTCACTTCCAAAATGTTATTAAAATCCACTTATTTAGATGTTCCACTACTATATCCTGTACTAAATTTTCTCATCTTTCAAATGAACGCAACAAAATCGTCTTCTGTAGCGTACTTTGTAATGTAGAGCCAGTTTGAGGCAACAGGGTCCGAAACAAAACAAAAATTCTATAATTATTTCATTGTTGAAATTCGAACATATGCGTAGAAGGTTTTTTTTCATCAAATATGATCGTCTATCCTTCTGAAAGAATCCGGATAAATTTATTTTTTTCATGTGAGAAAGATGTTTTCTGACTTTAAGGGGTTGAATCAAAACCCAAATTCCTCTTTAATATTCAAAAAACAAAAAATACATGCAAAAAAAAACGAATAACACAAATTTTTTTTGACTCGATTATATACAGGATTCGATTATATACAGTGAAAAGAAATCAAAAACTATATATAATCGAGTCCGCGCTGTATAGCATTTGTATGATATATATGCTATAGCAATATAAGCAATAAAAGGATATAGATTCATGTTTATGCTCTCCTTTTCACTCTCAGAAAACTTCAACTCATTTTACAAACTTCATTTTATAATGAGGTGTAATATTAGGCTGTCAAAAAAGTCCTGCGGTATTTTTATTGAATTTTCATTTGTTCATAAAATTAGTTACAATCATCTGTTTTAAGCCAAATATGCGCCGTTTTGTTCGATGACTTGTTCCCAACGAGATGCCAACTTCATAATACCCCTGTTATAGAAGCTCGCTTCCTTATTGGTAAAAAACTCGGATAGCCAATTTTCACAGGCTCTTTTGTGGCTAACTTTTGACTAGCTCGTTCGCCATGGACAAAAACAGGTGGTAGTCACTTGGTGCAAGGTCCGGACTATACGGCGGAGGCAAAAGAACCTCTCATCCGAGCTCCCGGAGCTTCTGGCGCGTCACCAAAGAAGTGTATGGCCTGGCGTTGTCCTGATGGAAGACAATGCGGCCTCTGTTTATCAAAGATGGCCTCTTCTTCATGAGGGCTACCTTCAGGCGGTCCAGTTGGCAGTACAGGTCCGAATTGAGCGTTTGGCCATAGGGAAGCAGCTCATAATAGATTATTCATTGACAATCCCACCAAACACACAGCAGAACTTTCCTGGCCGTTAATGAGGGCTTGGCCTAAATGACCCATGTCTTTGTTTTTGTTTGTGTTGTTTTTGGGATCGTTAAAGATGTAATTTCGCTAAGAGATACTAAGAAACTAGCTGGATATTCGATAGGTTCAATGTTTCAATGTCGCTCTAGACAGCGAGCAATCAACAACACATATAAATGCCAGTAGTACTATCTGCTGAAATTGTCGGTTTATTGCGAAACGTTCGCAACCATCACTTAGTGAAGGCATTCATCCATCGGTCCATGTCAATGCTACCAAATGTTTGTAGTAAAGAATTTCGCTCATATATTTCTATAATGTTTGTTTTCGGATGCAATAATTTCGTATTCATACGTTAACAATGCCGTCGTGTCTTGGACACCACCCATCTCAATTTTTTTTAAATTTCATTATGACATTATGATTAACGTGTGTTTGTTGCTCCTATGCAAAAAAAAAGTTGGGTACCATTACTCTAAAGCAGCGGTACTCAACCTTTTTTTCAGATGGGCCACAAACACGTGGTAGTCATGGTGTCGCGGGCCGCTTGTGTCTAAGACACGACCGCATTGTTAACGTAGGAATTATGAATGCCGAAAAACAAACATTATAGTAATTCAAGAATGAAACTATTTAGCACAAATATTTGGTAGCACTGAGGACCGTTGAATGAATGCTCTCAGTGAGGGAGAGGTTTCATTGTTTGCGAATGTTTCGCAAACTTCTAGTTTCCACAGAAGAACACAGCACTCACTGCTGAAAATAGCTTTTTCACACCCGGCTTCAAATGCGTTGCACTTTGATGACATTTTAAACCCTGAAACAATGCTCGAATTCACGAAAAATTAATTGATCGATCGGAATTTCACCATTAAATCATTCACGATTTATTAGTCATCTTGCTAGTGACCATTTGGCAGCGACAGCGGCAGCATTCCAAATGGTCTTTGTCAAGGCCGAATGTTTTATTTAGTTTTCCAAATTGGCCTTTTTTAAGGCTAGAGGCGTATTAACTGAGGAAGTCTGAGAATCTGAGAGAGCCTCTATAATTCAAAACATCATCATCATTACACCAATAAATCCGAACTCGCTTCCAAATTTACAGAATCTCTCTTCCACCATAAATTCAACAATTTGTACGTGTGATTCAATTATACGCAACAATATCCACATATCTGTATGAAAACTCGCACCATGTTGGTTTTCATACCGTTATGTGAAGATTGGTTATATTTTTAATATTTTTAATGCTTAAATTGTGCAAGCTCTGCACGTTCGTTCAACATGGTAGCAATACAGAAACTGGAACCAGCCAGGGTAAGCACGATATTTATACTACTTTCACGGCCATCCGACGACATGCATCATCTACTGAGTTCTTATGATTTCACCAAAACTTATAGATTTTTGTGATTTCATTTGTTCGCTTTTAAAGCTGTGAAAAATTAGGTCAATAATTAACAAACATCACTTATACATTTTTTATCTCTTGAAAGTAATTGTAATACCACTTCTCCCAACCGGCAAAAAGATGTTAATGCTCGAATCCTTGCTCCCCAAATGTTACATATCGTTTTCGAAATTTTCAACTTGCACTCCAGTACAGATGCAAGAATGATGTGGTGCAAAAATAAAGAAACACTCTCCACCAGACGGCGTGAAAATCAACACAGTGTCTCCGCCGAACATACATCACTATGTGGATACCAGTCTTTCATTTGTCCTTTCTATCGGACAAATCAGCTTTGTCTTAAATCAGTATTGAGGAAGACTGCGGTCTGCAAGTTCGAATTATAGAGGCTTTAAAACTTCAATTTATTCGGCT
The DNA here is from genome assembly GCF_029784135.1 of Toxorhynchites rutilus septentrionalis. Classification (NCBI taxonomy): domain Eukaryota; kingdom Metazoa; phylum Arthropoda; class Insecta; order Diptera; family Culicidae; genus Toxorhynchites; species Toxorhynchites rutilus. The sequence goes on from NC_073745.1 coordinate 127,642,389, forward strand.
TTAACTTTGAAAAAAAAGCCTATTTGGAAAACTAAACTAAACTCTGAATCATGAATGTTGTGAAATCGCGAATAGCTTGTTTATACTCGATAAATTAAAAAACGCTGCATTTTCTATTTCTATTTCATAAAACCGTGTTCTGTTTTCTGATTTTGCACCATTACTGAAAGATACAGCCCCACGTAAAAAATAGATGATGATTTCATAGGTTTTCGCTAATGTTACACATTAAAAATAGTTCAAAATAAAGTAACACCAGATGGGCCAACCGGTAAAGCCTGCCGGGCCACATGTGACCCGCGGGCCGCCAGTTGAGTATAGCTGCTCTAAAGCAACACTATCACCAATAGGGTTGCGCCATTTAATTCTGTTAAATCATCAAATTTGGCGAAAAATCTGTAAAATACAGAGTATTTGGTATATGTGGCAACCCTGACCACCAAGTCAAATGGCGTTTTATATTCCGGTCATTGGATGAATGGCAAGATGGAATATCCTGGAATACTGCAAGGAACAGATCAAATCATCCTAAGCCCAAACAGTACCTGAGTGTCTTCTACAGTATCGACGGAGTGCATGACTTCGGTACATCAAAGAACATGATTATGTGCTTATCTTGAGTATATATGAAAGACTATAAAGACTATAATTGTATTCTTATCGTAAAAATACTTATTCTAAATAAGGGGCATAGAATGAAAGGGGTGTAAGTGATTTGATCGATTTCTCTTCATCAACTCTCTCTTTTGGTCATAACTTAGCTGGAAATGCATTCCCAGCTGTATTTGACAATGTGGAAGATAGATCAGAACCTCAACTATCGGATTACATAGCAAACTGAAATTGGAACGTTTTTCAGTTGAGTTATTAACTAAAGAAACAGTTTATGAAGAGAAATCGATCAAGTCACTTACACCCCTTGCATACTAAGCCCCTCAAATAGTATGAATAATTAGCACGGAAAATGTTGAATCAATTAAAATAGTTGTCAATATAATTAAAATAGTTTGAAACACCACATTCAATACATACATCAAATAGAAACACGATTAATCAGAGACCGGAACATGCAGTTAGCGGAAATTTAGTGAATGTTGAAACACAGGAGGAAGCACCAAAACGTAAGACAAAATTAATCTAAAACTTATTCCTAAGAATAAAACATTGTATCATGAATAGGAATTTAAAGTGATCCGAACATTGAACAATAAAAGGATACTACGAATTTGGGAAAGCTACTTCCATCTATTTCTTTGTTACCGCGACCCGTGAAGTAGCACAAGTAGTACAGCGTTAAAAGGGCGAAATTCCTGTTAAATTTGTTTGGGAACAATTAGGGAAATCGAGAGAACAGTATCACCAACCGTCTTTTAGCGCATATGTGATTCACTCTTCGCCACTCCAACCAGGATTCCAAGACACATCTGCAGAACCCAGAAAATGCCGAGACGCGAAAATGAATAGGTAATTTTAAGTGCAAATGACAGATGAAAGTAAATGCAATCTCTGCGTTTCAGACCACTGTTCATCATGCTTAACTACAACTTGCATCAAGTTAACATTCATATCGCACACAGCCTTTACCAACCTTTGAACGCAATTGTTGTCAATTTCATTTTGTTATGAGAATAAATCTTCTACATAACTTTCGTTTACAAAAGTAGTATGGAAGACATCATTTCACTCAGATTTTGTTAATCAACACAGAACTTGAATTACAATAAAGTAACTTCACGAAGATGAATCTTGACGATCAAATAAACTCTTCACGCTTGAAGTACCGCGATACTACTACCATTCCGTGGTATCGAAAAGTTCGATCGAGATCATCATCTTTCTCTCTATCTCCTCTAGATTGATTCTGACTGACTGGATGCGGTGCGGTTCTGAATTTACATTCACCATCAAAACAAATCAAATCATCATCATCATTTTTTTATCATCACCTACATTAGCAGCAGAGCAAAAGTACAATGCATGTGATGATGACCATCATCTTTTCCAGGTGAGAAACGGAGAGTCAATGAACTATTTTTTTTTCTTGAACCGGAATACTTCGGTGCCTACCTTTTGCTGATCATTAACCAATCTCTCATGCACGCGCCCAGGATGGGAAAATGTTGCCAGGTTTAGTTCTCATGATTGCGCGAATGGTTCACAACCAAAACACGTTAGTTGACGGATGGTTTGCCCAATTCCAAATGGAGCAGCCGAATGAAACAGCTTTTTTAAACATTATGTTTGCGAAATTGCTTTATCGACCTTGACTGAAGAAAAAAAGATCCAGTTGCGTCTCATCGTAACATTAGATTCAAACAGTAACTAAGTTAAAAAATTATGTTTGGAAAAATGTACTGTCGGTTCCCAGCTCGGCCAGGGTCCAAGGTGTTGATAAATGTTTCTGCAAGACATAACAATCATACAAACATGCAACTCTGGCAAGCTAAGACAAATCTCCAATATCTCAACTCAAATCCTTCTCTACCTCCACTAATGACGGTGACGTTCAAAGTGAAGAATTGCTCTCCTCAAGCAGATAGAACAAAAGCTCGAAGAACAAACAAGAAATAATGTTGTTTGTTTGTCCTTCCCAACGTGTAAAGACATAAATCTTCAGGGTTTGGGTCATTGAAACTCGCAGAAAAGCAGAGGTTATTAAACCAATTCATTTGCTGCTTTGAGTTGATTTCCAAGTGTTCGGTAGATTACTTCATCTGCCAACAGCCTGCAAAAACAGGGCGATTCCAGGAATGAGTCATGAAAGCGAATGACTTGGGCAGGCCGATCACCTGGGTGCGACCACAATATCGCCCAGGTACGGACGGCGGCGCAAATCGGGCCATAACGATGGGGGGTTTGTGGTGAGAGACCAGGCGTGATTAGTTGGTATTGTTCTCCCGCTACACGAAACGGTCGTCGTTTCTGTTTTTTCGTCATTCCTTCAGGTGTTTTTTTTTGCAAAACTAATTAGGTGATCTGATGTGAGAAGACGCGAAGACAGAGGAGGTTTCGTGTTAGTGAATTAATTTAACTAGCAAAGTGTGCAATGAGACACGAAGCGTTCTGCATCTATATTGAAATATGTGTTATTTGCAAAAAAGATAAGTCAAAAGTGTTTAAAAGAAACCCATGGATATACTTTGAGTGAAATAGACATTGATCGGTGTTTACTTCTCCATCGGATATTTACTTACAATCCAATTCTTTCAATTACCTCGAATTTAAAAAGTTTATTTACCAAACAATCCATTCAAAACAGTTACTTGAAAAAAATAAAAAAAATAATTGCAATGAAAATTTGCCGCTACTCATCTGTGTCTAATTGCTAAAAAGTGTCCTTTATTCCAGCATGCCATAATGCACTTCTTCTGGCGTCAAGTTGCCAAAAATTTGTCGACAAGTGACTTTCAGCAAATCATGGTCTTCCGTGACTTTCACATGTTTGTTATGTTTCCAAATTAACACCACAACTCAGCCTGGCGTAAAAAAGCATTTAAAATGAAAACGAAAGATGCAAAGCGAACAAAAGGTTCTCCGTTTGCGCGATGAGGAACTGAGAAATGAACGGGGAGGCAAAAAGACTCACGCACACCAACGTACGCATACAATGCAAGATCGCGATCGACAGCCGGTTAACGACCTTGGCCGAATCCACCTGACGCCGGTTACGAATCCGAAGATCAACAAGCAAACATGGAAGAACAGTCGGAGGCAAGCAGGCCGACAAAAGGATTTGTTCCGTGCGGTCTTGCAACCAACCGGATCAGTTAGGGGAAAATTAATGTGAGTGGATAATTTCCTCACTCTCTTTTATTGAATCTCTCTGAAACTCTCGGAAAATTCTCGAGAAGAATTGTTTGTGTTTGAAATTTTATTCGAAATATCTATGAACATTCAAATTCCATCAGCCCAAATGAATAAGCTGTTCAATTACAAAGATTCGTTTCAACTAACCACTAAGCATGTCAGATCATGTTGCATCTAATAATTGAATATCTCAAAGCACCTGGTTCAGTTCAGCACAAAAAATAGACCGGCCGTCGAAGCTAATCAAAAACTGCTATACATCTGTGTGAGGCGAATTGAACAAACAAAAAAAAGGCACACCGCAAAACACCTGCCGGCAATTTGGAGAACCGGTTTCGCCATGCGCCAGTGTTCGTGGTATCCTCCATCCATCTGCGCTGCTTCTCTCGGAAAACCTCCGGCACATGTTTGTACCGATCTGGCTGTACTTGGCAGTGTTACCACTTCCAGCTGTAGTAAACCCTGACCAGAATATCGAGCTTGACCTGCTTGTGTTAACCCAACAATATAATCTTCTGCCTCCTTTTGCGAGAGTGCGAGTTGGCTGAGGAAACAGAACACCTCGACTCGCTCAAAATGTTCAGATCAACAACAAAGAAACGGTTTGAAAATGAAATTATTTATACAATAGGTATGATTTTTTCGTTCAACTTGTAGTAACTCAATAAATTTAATCGGTTTATCAAAATATCCCAATTTGATTTTCAATCGGACTCATTTTTGCACAATTTGCATATAGAAATTTGAAAATTTCTTGAGAGTACAAAATAAAACATGATATTTATATATATATATATATATATATATATATATATATATATATATATATATATATATATATATATATATATATATATATATATATATATATATATATATATATGAAATTGATGGATCAATACATATTAGGCTGTCAAAAAAGTCCTGCGGTATTTTTTTTGAATTTTCATTTGTTCATAAAATTAGTTACAATCATCTGTTTTAAGTCAAATATGCGCCGTTTTGTTCGATGACTTGTTCCCAACGAGAAGCCAACTTCATAATACCCCTGTTATAGAAGCTCGCTTCCTTAATGGCAAAAAAAAACTCGGATAGCGGAATTTTCACAGGCCTCTTTTGTGGCTAACTTCTGACTACCTAGCTCGTTCGCCATGGACAAAAACAGGTGGTAGTCACTTGGTGCAAGGTCCGGACTATACGGCGGATGCAAAAGAACCTCCCATCCGAGCTCCCGGAGCTTCTGGCGCGTCACCAAAGAAGTGTGTGGCCTGGCGTTGTCCTGATGGAAGACAATGCGGCCTCTGTTGATCAAAGATGGCCTCTTCTTCATGAGTGCTACCTTCAAGCGGTCCAGTTGTTGGCAGTACAGGTCCGAATTGAGCGTTTGGCCATAGGGAAGCAGCTCATAATAGATTATTCCTTGACAATCCCACCAAACACACAGCTGAACCTTTCTGGCCGTTAATGAGGGCTTGGCCACCGTCTGAGCCGTTTCAGCGGGTTTCGACCACGACCGTTTACGCTTCACGTTGTCGTAAGTGACCCACTTTTCATCGCCTGTCACCATCCGCTTCAGAAACGGGTCGATTTTGTTGCGATTCACATGCGTCGATACGGTCAAAGATGTTTTTTTGCGTCAACGTGTGTGACACCCATACATCGAGCTTCTTTGTGAATCCAAGCTTCTTCAAATGGTTAATAACGGTTTGATGACTTATCCCCAGCTACGGCTGCTACTATGCCGGTCTTTCTCGGCTAATTCAGCGATTTTGTCGCAATTTTCGACGACAGGCCTTCCGGAGCGTGGCGCATCTTCGACGACCTCTACACCAGAACGAAAACGTTGAAATCATCGTTGTGCGGTGGAAATGGATACTGTATCGGGTCCATAAACTGCACAAATTTTATTGGCAGCTTGAGATGCATTTTTGCCTTTGTCATAGTAGTACTGTAAAATATGTCGGATTTTCTCTTTATTTTGCTCCATATTTGCGACACTATAACTCACGAACGACTTAACCAAACAAAACACTGTCAAGGACTATATTATAATACCTTTCCAACAAGCTATAGTATGACTCGATACAATGAATACAACTAGAACTACGCGCTTACAACGACACCTCGCGGAAATACCGCAGGACTTTTTTGACAGCCTAATATATAGTTTGGAGCATATATAATATATATATATATATATATATATATATATATATATATATATATATATATATATATATATATATATATATATATAATGGATTTCTGTCTGTCTGTGTGTCTGTCTGATTATTATGGACTCGGAAACTACTGAAACGATCGCCATGAAAATTGGTATGTAGGGTTTTTTGGGGTCGGGGAAGGTTCTTATGATAGTTCGAGACCCCTCCCCCCTCTCTTAGGGGGGCTACCATACAAATGAAACACAAATTTCTACTTTACTCGAGAATTCATCAAGCAAATGAAACGAAATTTGGCATGTGGAAGTTTTAGGGTGCAATAAATGATTCTATGGTGGTTAGATACTCCTGCCATAGAAATGAAACACAAATTTCTACATAACTCGAGAACTAATCAAGCAAATGGAACCAAATTCGGCAAATGGAGGTTTCAGGGGGCAATAAATGTTTTTATGATGGTTTGACACTCCTTTCCCTTCTCTAAAGAGGGAGAGGGGGGAGGGTGCTGAACAATTCGAGAACTAATCAAACAAATGGAATCAAACATAGCATATAGAGGTTTTAGGGATCGATAAACGTTTCTATGGTAGTTCCACACTTCTCTCCTCTTCTCTCTCAAGGGGGCTCCCATACAAATGAAACACTAACTTCTGCATAACTCGAGAACTAATCAAGCAAATGGAGCCAAACTTTGGGATATGAGGGTTTTTGGGTACGATAAATGTTTCTATGATGGTATGACCCCCTTTCCTCCACTGGAAAGGTGAGGGGGAGAGGGGAAGAGGGGGTCCCATGAAAATAATGCACATATTTCAACCAAACATGACAATTGAAAATTTTCGGAAAACTCTGAAGGAAATTGGGAAAATTTGAAAAATTCAATTCGCATGTGTTCTACAATTACATATTGACAAGCGTTGTTAGTGGTGGAGGCGATCTGGCGTAGTGGTAAAATTCATACCTCTCACGCAGAGATCACGAGTTCAACTCTCACTCCCGACATTCTTCCAAAACTGGAAGTAAAAGTGACGAATCAGCCGAAATGTGTTGAAAGTCACTATAATACAGAAAAAAAACGTTGTTAGTTTCATTTGATGTTTGCGGTAACGAAATTGATCTTCGTTCGAAAGTGGAAATGGATTTTAATGTGATAAAACGCACACTTCCATCTATCTTCTATCTATATAAATAAAAATGGATCGCCGAATGTGTTGATGAATTGAATGAATTGTCCGATTCAGGGCTGTCTTCATTCTATCATATTTTCTGTATCAAACATTTATTCCATGTAACGGAGAAATGTGTATTTGCAAGTGGATGAAAAATCTTGCACGAGAATTGTGTCTGAAAACAATCTGATATTGTAATGTCGAGTTTTGGTAGAAGTACTGAAATTTTATAGTAAAAAATAATTTTAAGGTTAGATTACAAGATCAATCAATGACTAGTTCTGCGATTGAACCCATGAACGTGCGCTCAGTAGGAAAACGTGGATGTGATAACAAAAAATAAATTTTGGGCGGGACGAAGTTTGTCGGGTCAGCTAGTAACTAATAAATATATTGTCGATTGTAGGCTGTTGCCACTTCCCATCATTCAACTCTTTGAGGGACATAATTTGAGAAAATTAAAATACCAATGTTGCACAGAAATTTTATATCATTCAAAATTGAAAAAAAAGATGTGTTGTCATATGATGATAAAACTTGCCAACGCAATCGAATATATTTCTGACATTCGCTAATGGTGTTGTGAAAAAAAAAATTATGAGCATTATTCTAACATTTTTAACTGGGTCAAAAAATGTCCCACCATGCGTTATTAGACATCAAAAAGATGCGACATTTTTAATAAAGGGTGTGTCACATCAAATTGCATCACGGAAAAAAACGCTGTAGAAATTTTATTTTTAGGAATTATATCTTCAGCTTTCGCTTATAATCAGATAAGAGTGTATACATCACGTTGGCCATGCTTCACTGTCAATTTTTCGTAAATTTGGAAAAATGTCGTCGAACGAAAAAGAGCGTCGTGAATTAATCCTGCGCACTTATTTCGAGAATCCGGAGTTGTCACATCGGGACATCGGTAAGATGCTGGGAATCGTCCAATCCACGGTCAGCAGAGTACTAAAACGATACTTCGAGAACCTAACCATCGACCGGAAGGTGAAGAATGGCAAAAATGGATGCTCCGTCAGTGAAAAAGATCACAAGCGCGTAGTTAAGCAGTTTAGACGTGATCGGAGATGTTCGGTCCGGGATGTCGCCAATAAGCTGAATTTGTCAAGTTCATTCGTCCAGCGGACCAAGCAGCGGGAGGGCCTGCGTACATACAAGGTTCAGAAGGCTGCTAACCGCGACGAAAGGTAAAACATGGTGGGGAAGACGCGAGCCCGGAAGCTGTACACCGAAATGCTGACGAAGCCGCATTGCCTGGTAATGGACGACGAAACCTACGTCAAAGCGGACTTTCGTCAGCTACCGGGCCTGTTGTTCTTCTCCGCAGATGACAAATTCAGCGTTCCGGAGGAGATTCGCAAGCAGAAACTATCCAAGTTTGCCAAAAAGTACATGGTGTGGCAAGTGATCTGCTCTTGCGGAAAGCGGAGCGCCCCCTTCGTGATGACCGGCACGGTAAACGGGCAGGTTTACCTTAAGGAGTGCCTATAGAAGCGCTTACTACCACTATTGAAGCAGCACGAGGGCCCGAACATCTTCTGCTCGGATCTCGCTTCGTGCCACTATTCAAAGGACGTGTTGGAGTGGTACGAAGCCAACGGGGTCACCTTCGTGCCAAAGGAAATGAACCCGCCCAACGCGCCGGAGCTTCGCCCAATAGAGAAATATTGGACAAGGACGGACTTCAAGAGGCGGACTTCAAGAGAAAATAGATTTCTGTTCAAAAAAAACTACAACCTGACGTTGTACAGAACCTTATGGACGGGGTAAAGAGGAATGTGCGAGCATACGGGCTTGGGCTCGAAGTATGAATAAAAAGAAAATGCCAAAAGTTGTTTAATAGTTTTTATTTTATTGTCTAAAATTTTCAAAAGGATCGGTCTACTGGGCGAATTTCTACAGCGTTTTTTCCGTGATGCAATTTGATGTGACACACCCTTTACCGCTATGCCCCAAAGGGTTAAGGTGGTGTTGTAGTGTAGATACACGAATTCTGGATGTTCGTTGTCATATAAAGCCTAACTTATTTTCTCATATTCCGGCTTATTTTCTAGTAACTCTCATTTGAAAGAATGGTAGTGGTAGTTGATCGCCCATGATATTGAGTTGTTCGTAAATTTCCAATTTTTAGGAAAAATCAAAAGCATTTATAGACGTACAATTTTTCATTTATAGGGGAAGTGGTGTTCACCATAAGGAATATCCACATATCGTTACTATCTCCGTTTTTGGAAGTTGAAAAATGTGAAAATAGTCAATAAAAATTGAAAATATTCCATTTTTCGTCATAATTTTTTGACGTAGGATTACGTCTTTCGGGAACATATTGGGGGTACAAATTGAAAAACGAAAATCGACTGCATCGTGAAAAATGACCTATTTCAAAAGCTTATTACTCATTCACTTCATGATGGATTGATGAGATTTCTGCGTCAATCGATTTTGGCACTCCATAACATTGTTTTTAATTGAATAAAATAGGATATGTCATGGAACTAACTAACGAACAATACAAAAATATCAACCACTATCCTAATGGAAATACAACACAAGCGGCGGCTCATGTAGATACAATAATTTCTCAGTTATTTCCTAACGGATTTATTGAATTCATCACAATGAATAAGATAATATATTATATGAAACTAACGATCAAATCTACAAACGGAAATACCTCGTTCTGAATGATCGAAACTGAAGATAAAAGCTTCTTCTTGTACTCACAATTATTGCTCAGTAATTTTCTGATAGATTTACGAGAGTTTTTCCTCAAACATATTGGGCACTCCTTAACAATTCATTACAGTGAAAATGAATAAAATTATATATTTTATGAAACTACAGACTTTAAAACCAAGGTACCTGAAAAAATCGGCATAGCAAATACATGAAAGTAAGGGGAGCTTTTGTTCCCACCGAAATGAGTTCCCTAACATAGATTTCAAAACCTAGGAGCCTGGGGAAATCGGCATTGCAAATATATACGAGTCGGGGGCACTTTTATATTGCAAGTAAGGTGAGTGATACGATTATTTCTAGCAAATAAAATTACAATTTTTAACTTGAAAGTTGGTTGCTTCGTGAAATCGAGAACGTATCGTCCGGTTTAAGCTATCTGTTATGTTGTGTTCATTTTCCCCCAAGGAAAGTTCATGCGAAGAGAAAAATTGAATGAGCGAGGGGATATTCGAAAAAGCGATTTCCCATATGCTCTATATATTGTATTAGGTGCTGTTAGTACAATTGAAATTCGCATTGAGGCATATAGCATCGTGTTCCGTTGGGTTTGGAGCGAAAATGGAAATGGGTTGAATAAATACTAAGAAAGTAAAAATTATAGAAGAAAATTACCTCTTCCATTTCAAATATGTTTTCTCTATAATAAAGTAGTTTTTTATGTTTTTTATGTGTTTTTTTTTTGGCGAGAAAAATTGATAATTGTGTTCGATCATGATAATTATCTTATATTGCATTGGTGAATTTATTTTCTTTATTTCATCCATACATAGCACAGGAAGCATCTCGTCTAATATATGATGGAAGCCGCGCTCTCTGATATTAGACTCATTCTATTTCGGCATCTTCTATCTTGATACGCACCAACCAATGATCATCCTTATGTCATCATCACTCGCTTGTAGACACTGGTGGAGTGAACCAATACCCAACAACCAAACAAAACGGTCCTTTTCAGGGCCATCAAAACATTATCAAACATTATTCGCATAATGAAGCTTGGATTTGATTGGAGTGGCCCCTTTCCTCAGGGTCAAACCCTTTCTAAAGCAATAAGGGTAGTTTTCGTTAAAGAAATTTCAACTATTTCAACCAAGTATTAATGAAAATGACACAAGTAAGAAGTGGCGTTGAAGTTGAAGTGGCGAAGTTCCACTAGGAAGATTAGTGGTAATAAAGATGTAAAAGATGTAATAAGGGTTTATCAGCATAGTAAACAGAATATTATAAGTCGCCCCAAACAATAAAGTAATTCCTATGCGAATAAAATTGCTGAAATCGGACAAAATATCTGTCGAATATGTGAATAATCGTTCCCAAACAGAAGATTTGTCAAAAATATCAGGAAATATCATAAATACGATACGCACAAAACTACATCCGAATGGCTACCGAGAGAGCGATTTTTGTTTTTTGTTCATATTTTCCAATGCGACAGCTCAACTGAAGTACAGGGAGACTTAAACGTCTTTGAACTCGTAAACAAGCTACCCAAAATCATAAACGGTGGTTTCAGATATCTGTACTGAATTTACTGATTCTTGATCGGCGTCTCGATTTGGTCATTATCAGTGGCCGAACCAATCTGATAGAATCGTCAGGTTCAAGCAAATCGTAGTAAATCTTCTTGATTCCTTGGTTTCTTTGGTGAAAATATTGAGATCGATTTTCCCAACTTATTGGTTTCGGAATATGTGTTGGGAAAACACATTCCGGTTTGCAAAGATGCAAACGAGTACAAAAGTCACTGTTTAGTTAATTGGATCATTCGCGTGAGAAATTGGCATGATGATGTTAGTCAGTCAGTAAATTCCTCATTTTCATTTGTAGATTGCGGAATGTCTTCTTATTTTATAGGGAATTGATTGATATTGGTGCTGTTTCTCATTACCAATAAGTGGAAAATGTATCTAAGGTCTAAAAACCGAAAAAAACAATTTCTGAAACTTGTGGAGTTGGCCGGTTTTGCAACTAGGCGACACAATTGTAAAATAACCGAGGTTATTTTGACAACCACCGACAAACTTCTTTAATATTCCTCGAATAGACGATATTTTTTTTAACCTGAGAAAGTCGTAGAGGGAATTCCTGACTTGAAGGATATCTATTTCTTTCTTTGCCTAATAACCATGGATAACAGCCATTATAACCCTCTTCCTTAGGGGCTTTGGACCTTCTGTTCTGGTTCTCAATAGCTTAAGGTCCTTTTTCGGGCATGCTACTATAGAGAACCCTCATGCACAGGCACAGTTCCATTGAGGACTGGGATTAGAGAGATATTACATGATGTTGATCAGTGTCAATCGCAATCAGAACTCTCACACTCTTTGGAATAAATTCAACAACTCTTCTCTGACTCTAAACATTCATGAGGAAGATACAAAAATAAAGAAATTGATTATCTCATTAAGGGGGTATTCTAGTGTAGTGACACGAATTCCGGACGTTTTTTTAAGCTCTCTAAAAATAAAACAAATCATATTTTTACTATCAATTATATCATTGTTTGTTCATCAATCTTTCAACAATAAGACAAAAATTGAACGGAGAAAAAATATTCATAACTAGAAAAGTTAAGAGCCGAAGAAGTGAGGGGATTAAAAAAATAGTAGAAAGGTATGTGTCCAGAGGCACGGTCGGAAACTTGACGTAGGACTTTGAGGACAATTGCATTCGAATTTAGTTTTTGTAACTGTTCAGAAATTAATAAATTTGAACCCATTCAAAACTCCAAATGGTGATCTTAGAAAAACCCTTCTGTTGTATGAAACTGAATATAACTTCAAACGGGTTGTAAGAGAAATCAGATAGATATTCCAACATTAACACGAATAAATCGACATTCTCTGGTTTTCTTGCATCGATTTATGAACATGTACATCAAAATTCTTGTATTGCATTTCCTGCATGATAGAGACGTGCATCAAAAATGATTTGATTAGGCAACAACATTTCTAATAAAATCTTCATCAACGTTGAACCCTTTAAACCAGGCTCTCGAAGAAACTTTGGGGATAATAGAGTTTTGCCACCTTCCAAATCATCTCATCTCCTTTGGTTCTGATAAGTGCTTGCTATCGGCAAATGTAGAATAATTTTTAATGTGCATCGACTCCCTTTTTTTGACGTAGGACTACGTCTTTCATTTCTATAATGGGGTGTAAGTTCAAAGTTTCGAAAACGAAAGCGTTACGCCGGAGAACGAGATTTTGAGCGTTAATAGCTCCTAAACCACTGAACGAAATGGTATGATAAACACTTCATTCGAAAGATAAAATGTCTACGCGTTCTATGCTTGTTACTTTTTGATCCAAAAACTTGTTCCAATAGCCTTTCAAAACAGGCTATTGAAATCACAACAATCGGTATAGCGGAGCCGATCTGGCGTAGTGGTAACATCCATACCTCTCACGCTCAAGGTCACGAGTTCAATTCTCACTCCCGTCATTCTTCCGAAAAATGGAAGTAAAGTGACGAACCAGCCAAAAAGTATTGAAAGTCACTATAATACAGAAAAAAACAATCGGTATAAAAGCGAGTGTCGCTCGGAAGTCGACTCATAGAGGCGAATGAACTAAACATTTTAAACCCTCTTAAAGCCACAAGAAGAAGAAGAATCGACTCAGTTATGATTGCGCAACGATTGAGGTACCATCGCTGAAATGAATGGATGTTTCCCTAACACAGATTTCAAAACCATGGAGCCAGGAGAAACTGGCATTGCACATTAGATGCAATAGGCGGGTACTTTTGTACTCGTTTGCGCTTTTGAAAATCGGAATGATTCCCTAACACAGACTTCAAAGCCATGGATCCTGAGGAAACTGGTTTTGCAAATTAGATGCAATCAGCGGATACTTTTGTACTCGTTTGCGCTTTTGGAAATCGGAATGTTTCCCTAACACAGACTTCAAAACCATGGAGCCTGAGGAAACTTGTATTGCAAATTAGATGCAAGAAGCGGATCTTAAGCTATTGAGAACCAGAACAGATGGTCCAAAGCCCCTAAGGAAGAGGGTTATAATGGCTGTTATCCATGGATATTATGCAAATAAAGAAATGGATAACCTTCAAGTCAGAAATTCCCTCTATGACTTTCTTAAAAAAAATATCGTCTATTCGAGGAATATTAAAGAAGTTTCTCGGTGGTTGCCAAAATAACCTCGGTTATTTTACAATTGTGTCGCCTAGTTGTAAAACCGGCCAACTCCACAAGTTTCAGAAATTCGTTTTTTCGGTTTTTGAGACCTTAGATGCATTTTCCACTTATTGGTAATGAGAAACAGCACCAATATCAATCAATTCCCTATGAAACACGCGTTTGAAAATCAAGATGTGCTGCGAAACCGATAGCATGATGCTACAGAAAATCGTATTTCCTGCAAAATTTTTATTTTTGGAGTTGGCCGGTTTTGCAACTAGGCGATACAATTGAGAAAAAATATTTTCAAAATTTCGTTTCGTCAAATAGTTGTGAATACGAGTGTTAATAATAATCAAATTCAATATATTTTAAGAAAATGCTAGCTGCCTTCAATTTGAGATGTCGATCATGTAATTCGGTTCAGTGGTTCAAAAGTATTTTTGAAGAAGTAATTTTTGGAAAAAAGTGGAAGAAAATTATTTTCCGGACCACCCTAAAATGGAAATGTTTTTTATATTTTTATCAACAATCTTTTTTTAATTCAACAAAGTTTTACCATTCAAAACTCTTTTAAAAAAATAAGAAGAGTTACGCAATCTGCAAATGAAAATGAGGAATTTACTGACTGACTAACGTCATCATGCCAATTTCTCACGCGAATGATCCAATCAACTAAACAGTGAGTGTGGAAAGCAATCGAGAAGAAAAACGCCAATAACAAAATTGACAGCACATGGAAAGCTAGAACAATTCTTGAAAGTAAAGTGATTGAGTACAAGAGCACATTGATACACACAAAAAAAAAATCCAAACCATGGATAGCGGAACCATATCACCACATGCTCAAGAGTCTACTCGAAGTGGAAGGGTACCGTACCGAACGATGAACAAACTTTTGCAATTGAATCATTCGTGGCTGGGTGACTGCCACACATTCAAGTTTATCTTTTTCCAATGTGGCCATTCGAGGTTTCATTTCACTCTTTCCGCACAGAAATCCACACACGCGAGCTTTGCAAACAATGAGCTGCTCGTCGTGCCGACGAAAGATGAGGGGGATTTTTTGGGCACTTCCCTTGTTCTTCAGACGTGATTAAACTTTCAACGGTGTGTTACCTCAATCGGGGTGATGATGCTGAAGAGTAATTCCGCCGCACCCATGTTTGGACACACAATGGCAGCGAATAAATCAGAAGCTGATGCAACAGATTGAGAATTAACCGTGGCGGACCACAGCTCTTGTGGTTGAATTCGAAATCGAAAAGGTTTCGACGGACCGACCGACCGACCAGAGTGCATTTACAGTGCGCGCTGGTCGTGCGCGGATCGATAAGGTAGCGTAATAACAATCGGTAGAACTAAATAATTGACTGGCGCGGTAATCGAAACCTTCAATTGGTCAAACTGTAAATATAAATGCTCGTGCAGACGGTGCAGCACAATTGTAGGGTAATTCCGGTTGTTTGTCCCCGCTTTATCGATTGATTCCATTTTTTAAAGTGTTCAATGCAATATCTCTAATCAATTGACAAATGCAGATATATGATATGAGCTGAAATGGTTGTATCTGATTTAATCGATAGATTAAAAATGCACAGAGCACGAGAAATCAATAAGCAATAAGAAAGTCCAAATGTAAGGGACGGTATTTCGTGTATTGTTATAGCATTGGTTTTTCATGAAAAAGAGGAATAAATAAAATTGTAAAGGATATACAGTACCCAAAAATATTAATTTTTGGCGACTTCAGCATTGAATTGTACAGTAAAACTCTTTTACCATCCTTTCTATCAGTTAGCATGTTTTACGACATATTCAAAAATATTATTTCTATAAATATTACTACTATTCTCAGGAATGGCGCTGCGTATCAAATTTTCAGTAAATTCAAAGGGAAGACATTGACAGTTTGGTTGAATGGCAATATTTCTCCTGCGCTTTCAATTATTTTTTCATTCAGCACCTTGATGGGTATCTTGTAATTTTTCGCTCCCATGTCCAACAACATTACATTACTTTTTAACTCTCAAAAATCGTAATAACCGACCGACGTTTAGGAATACCTTTTTGGGGGTTGGTTTCTGACCACAACGCCATTTTTTCATTGAATTTTTAGTTTTGACATATGCACTTCAGTTATCAAAATAGCCCAAAAACTGTTGGAAGCTTCCGCGTTCTGATGTTTCATGTTAAATGTTGAGAGTTTTTAATATGGAACTCTTAGTTCTGGAAAAGCGCAACAATGGGAGGATAGATAAAAATGCCTCGACAATAAACACTGTCTATCATTTCATTTCCATATCATTTTGGGATTGTTATTGGATGTAACTTAGGTCTCATGAATTGAGTGTATTAGGTATACAAGTACTTAAGCTTCAGTGGAACAGTGGAACGGTTTATTTGATTAAAATGTAATTTTTATCGAATTGAACATATCAAATTTTGAACCGGAAAAACGACGCTTGCGGTATGTTTTATTGATTTTTTTTCTAAAGAAAAGTTCAACTAATAGTCATCGTTTGCCTGTCGAAGCTGAAGAAGAATATGCTCCATATGTTGCATATGTGAAAAGCGGTTTGAAAGAACCAAAAGCAATAATTTGAATTTGGATATTAAAGAACATGTGTGGCCACCGTAACACTTTCAAGACGCTCAATTAAATGGAAGTTGTCACTAGTTGGCGGTAGAGCAATAAGTTTTATGTTCCAAACCAAAGTATTTTTTATCTAAAAATACGTAGTCATACTTGTACATTTAATGAAATACATTCCAAAAATATAGCGCCACTTACATATACACCTATTCTAAATTCATCCATCTACTACTCCACCCTGACATTTACCTCGTTGCCCGCGTATACAATCTTAGTTTAACGTCCATATAAAGTGAAACGACCCACCGTTACCGACCGCATACATGATATATGATACACGCATACATGATACATGAGAGAGAGAAACGATTTCGGTCTGGGGGGGGGGGGTCGTCACTTCAATATGCCGTGAAGTTCATTTGACGATGAACAATGAAATGAGAATGGAGCTACGTAGAGGAAAGAGCAATGAAAAGGCCTGAATGAGGTTGATTCATGTTGACAGAGAAAACCTCTAGAGCAAAAACTCATTTCCAATTGAACGCGGATATCGATGGCTTCATAGTATGCTGATTATCCTCAATTGAATATGACTTTGACGAGCCCTGCTCTTGAGCATTGATATAAATTTTGTATGGCGCTTTGCTCTATTTAATTTGTATATCATGGCTATAATCAAATCACATGATTGTTGGTAATGTTCAGAAGATTGTTGCATAATTATAACGACATATTCACACTTCTACACTTACCTACCGGGTTTAACTCTGTACGCACATTCTTTGTTTACATTTCGTCCAGTCACTCCAATTTATGCAAAACGAAACAATTCTTCGTAGAAAGCGGCATACGATGATTGAAAACGACGGAATTCTAGCTTTTTCGCAGGAAAATGTTGAACTTGACGGTTGTCGAGGAGTGAGACATAGTGAGAATGTTAAAAACAAGGCATCAAATGCGAACGAACCGTCTTTTTTAGGCACTAAAATATGTCCTCCAATTTTAAACATTTTCTGAAGCTGTGATTTCTTTCCAAAGCAATTTTACTGTTCGGGTATAGAATTCGTTCTCCAGACCTTGTAAATTCCCATCGCAGAATCCTAATGCACCGCTGGAAGACTAATAGGAACAGCAACAAAATTGTTGTTATGGACTGGTCAGCATGTTCGCTCGACCTTAATCCAATCTAAAACTCTTCTCTTCTCTTCTCTTCTCTTCTCTTCTCTTCTCTTCTCTTCTCTTCTCTTCTCTTCTCTTCTCTTCTCTTCTCTTCTCTTCTCTTCTCTTCTCTTCTCTTCTCTTCTCTTCTCTTCTCTTCTCTTCTCTTCTCTTCTCTTCTCTTCTCTTCTCTTCTCTTCTCTTCTCTTCTCTTCTCTTCTCTTCTCTTCTCTTCTTTTCTCTACTGCAGCTTGACCGTTTGAAGCAGGCGATTGACCAGAAGCGGCCAGAAATGATCAATTTTGTTTTCCACCAGGACAACGCTCGGCCTCACATATCTTTGATGACCCGCCAGAAGCTACGGGAGCTCGAATGGGATGTCCTATTGCACCCACCGTATAGTCCGGACCTGGCTCCAAGTGATTATCATCTCTTCCGGTCCATGCAAAACGCTCTTGCTGATACTAAGTTGGCCTCAAAGGAGGCTTGCGAAAACTGGCTGTCCGAGTTTTTTTCAAATAAGGAGTGGATAGGGGGGCTTATGTGGGGGGGGGGTCATGATGAAGTTGCCTTCTAAATGGCAACAAGTTTGCGAACAAAACGCGCATATTTGACTTAAATTGGATAATTTTAAGTATGTTAAATAAAGCGTCAAATTTTGATCAGAAATACGACATTTATTTTTCCCCAACCCTATAAAAGAGGAATTTGATTTTTGATTCATCCCATTAATGTAAGAAAACACCTTTCTCACATGAAAAAAAAAATTTATCCAGATTTTCTCAGGAGGTGATAGACGATCATATTTGATGAAAAAATGTGTTATTATTAATTTTATCCTAAAAATTTATATTAAACTGAATTATTTCTATCAATTAAATTGAAGTTCTTTAATCGCTCTACAATTTGTTCTTTGACGCCCAACTTCTATCTTTCTTAATTTAGCTGCAATATTGATATAAACAGTTCCTGGTGGAAATTCAAGCAAAATCTTCAAAAATCACGATGTATACAATGTATATGCTTGCGATACAAGCATATACAATACGATACAATGTATATGCTTGCTGACTTCACGTGGACACCATCATCATCTTCTAATCAATAATAACTATGCCAAACAATTATACTAAAGCTGAAATCCTACCTCAAAACTGGACTTTGAGGAAGCGTACAGTTGGAGCGTGTAGTTTTATGAACAATTTGATGCATTGATAATTCAGACTTCTCTTTGAGGTGTTCTATTTCTTATTTAACAGCTATAAAATTGTTTGAAAGTTGTATATCAGGTATTTTGTCGTAGGACTACGTCTTTCATTTCTGTACCGGGGTGTAAGTTCAAAGTTTTGGAATCAAGAGCGTGATACTTGGAGTACAAGGTTTTGAACGTTGAAAACTCTATGGCGACTGAACAAAGCGGTACGTAAATCATTTCACTCGAAAGATAAAATGTCTTTGATTTATATGATTGTTACTTTTTTTTATCCCTTTTGTTTCTTCTAGGCTCATTAGCATTTCAGCTGTAATAGAGCCGAATTTTAATCGTGTACATGTCACATGTTTATCATATCTATAATTAGCACATTAGTTGCCATTTTTTCGGCGTTAGAGTATTCCATTCTATACCATTGCATATGGTACACATTTACACAGTAGCCATTTAGGCGTAAGAATTTTCCTTCTGTTCTTCCATTATCCAGTTAGACCGGACAGCGGAGACAGTTGATTGATCATTGTTGAGTTATTTATAGAACAGCAGCCCGATGTGTCTTGCAGAGCAGAGCAGTTGTATGGATGAATCGATCTTATTTCGACCGTGGATCGATCTCCATCGCTGATGATTGTTGCGTGGACGTAGTTATTCTGTAACAACACAAAGATGGTCAATGAGGGCCCTGAGTTTTGAACTCGGGATCGATTGCTTACTAAGCGAACGCGCAACCAATGTGGCTACGGAGACCCCCATTGTTACTTATTCACTCGAGAGATTGTTTCAATTGCTTAAAAAGTGCTTCGAAAACAAGCGATCTAAATCACACAAATCTGTATATGTGCTGGCGCCCGCTTAAAAATTCATTTAGTTGAGATTGGCAAGTGACGGGATGATGGTCTCGCTTGCTCGTTTAAACACTACGCACTTCTCTCCCAATTTCATTTCTTTTCTGCAGCCGGAGCGAAAAACGAGGTGTGGATAACAATTCAATACAGATTGTTTAAAAATGGTGAAATTGGCTATGGATTTGATAACAAAGTAAATGAAAGAATGATTTGTGTAGAGAATATTTCACCATAACAAAGAAACCATATAGAAAGCAGGAATTTTAATATTATTTGTTGACGAATGCCACAATCGATCGATGATTCTAATTGACGGGGAAATGATTGATTTGATTGATTTGTACTGGAAATTTCTGAGGAGATCGATTACTCCTTCGAGCGTGATTTTTTTTCCAGCTTAACTGTTGTATTGTGGTATTGTAATCATTTTAATCAGAAGATCGTCTAAGAGCTATATACTTATTAATTATTTATCCGAAAACTTGTGCCAATATCTTCAAAGTTCCTTCGAAAATAGGCAAACGAAATCACAAATCTGTATATAAACTGGAGCCCGATCGGAAATGCATTTCAAGAAAGTCGTTTGATGATTGCTGAAACGAACACGGTTTGCTGAGAAACGTCTAACGACAATGGAGTGTCTTTGTCGAGGCCGGTGAATCAGAAATTTAGATTAATTAGTCCCCCAGGGCCTTTCTCAGGGCCAGAGACGCTTGAACTGCAAACGATTTAAGTCTTTATAATTCAACTAGAAGAAGAAGAAAAAGAATAAGAGGAAGAAAACCATTTAGTTGTAATTGCGAAGTGACATAAGAATGCTAGATCACAAAACACTATGCCGTTCTCTCTCAATCCCATTTCTTTTCTGCCACCGGACTGAATGAAGCCGCATTTTCTGGTAAAAGCAGTAGTTTTCTTATCGACCGTCACGAATGCCGCTGTCGACAGATGATTTCAAGAGTGGAGTAGTAAAAAACACTACTAGTTTTTTGTCAGTTCGTTTAAATTTTATTAAGTGATATTTAGTTATCTCTCTCATACACAAATTTGCGAAAATATGTAGTAAAAAATATGTATTAATCTGCACGAAGGTTCATGAACGCTTCATATGCTGGTCCTGAGCTGATTTATATCCAAAACATCGTACTAAACATAATGAAAACAACCCTAAACTAAATCATTGAAATGTATTCTGTTCGCCACAGATATTTCTCACAATGTATGATTCCCACAGAATGCACATAAAACGCTGAGCAGTAATGATTGATCAATTAGAATTCCGATCATAAACACCCTGCCTTTGCTCGGCTGGTAACAACGTTTCAAACATCTGATTGACGCAAGCAGTGACCGAATCGCTCCTAATGAAGAATCAATAGACAGTGAATATAGGCACAGTCCCTGACTTAAGCACGGTTTGATTTCATGCTCGATAGCGATGTAATCATTTCACACTCAGTTATCGTGGAATCAGCCAGCAAACAACAGTTTTGAGCTCTGCGCCAAGAAAACGAAAGCGAAAATACTTTTTCTCCGCATTTATCTCTTGATGTTAATTTCCCATTCCCTGTAGGAAAATGAATGCGTAACTAGAAACTAACGAGTGAGAGAGGAGATGGTGCCCCATAGGAGGGAAACGACCAAGCGAATTTTTAAATCAAGTAAATGACGCGTCGGGAGCAAAAACCTTGCAATAATGCAAATGATAGCAACCCGTGTTCATAAAAAGGCGTACAACATCTGATATTTCAGTGAAATCCGATGCTTCTGTTCACTTGGTGTGCTTGGTTATTTCACTTATTTCTACCATCTTCTTGTGTATGCTTTGCATCTCCAAAATGAGTTATTGCGTTTTCAAACGCAACCAAAAAAACGCCTATTGCGCCACCACGAATTGATAGGATCGCTGCTAGTTGTCGTAACTTCACCGGTTTTGCGTCGTCAATGTTGAAAACATAATGAGTATCAGCGGCGGCGAAAGTTAATAATCATTCGAGACAATAATGCCAACCCACCCCTCCCCCTTCCGCACTGATGTGATATAAGTTAGTGTTAAATTCACTGGGAATTCCGCGGCAGACAATTTGTGAACTCTCGTTGCCGGTTGACATAGTTGTCTCATGTCAGTTTCTTGTTCGTAAATTTAATAGCGTTCCCATCGTAGATGACATTTTACTGTGCTGGTGACATTATGCTGTTTCCAGCGCGAGTGCGAATGAGCCCGCTAATTTGAAAATATATTAATTGGATTTCTCTTGCCGTTATGTTGGCCGCGTATACACGATTTACTAAATGAATGAAAATTTGGTTCGTGTTTTACGTTTTGCGCAATCCTTGCTGCTGTTTTGAAATCATTTGAAGCAATGAAACAAGCCTTTTTCTTACTAGACAATGTAGATCCGCTTTTCATTCCTGGATTGACCACATAGGTCATATAGTACATATGAAATTATGCTTTCGCCTGTTGTCTACGTAACGTCCAGACTTCAAATTTTAGTTGAAATGTTAGGACGCATAATCGTAGATTGGATATTTTTGTTAGGGCATCTTAAGCCCAGTGACAGACAACATTTTTTAACAAACATGAAAATATTGAATATTCAAGTAGTTTTTCAGTATCTTTTAGCAAAATTAAATCTACAATGGCCCCAAAAACAGCAATCGCTGGGGAACAAAATGTCAGCCTCTGTTTTCCACCGCCGAACACAGTTCTCACCACTGGAAATCCGACTTGGAATGCACTGCACTCTGACGCCACTTTCAACAAAGAAGCGATGTTCGAATTCACGAAAACGGAAATTCCCAGATAAATAAATCCGAACACATTTTCAAATTCACACATAAAAACCAATTTTCTTTTTATTACTTAGGATTTTCCTTTAGAATGTATCGACATTTTTGGAAACGATGGATAACGATATTATATATTTTTTACGCAGTTGACACACATTCGGTCACTGGCCATTATATATTGTTCCACCCAGCACTATTATTCCACATTTCTTAGGGTCCTTTTCCTGGGCTGACCAAATATTTCAGGATTATAAACGGCACACGCAAGCAAAAAAAAAAAAAAGAAAAAGACAATATGTTTGATGAGTTTTATTGTCTTCTAGTGAATCATGGGCATCGGTCTTTTGCTCACTAGTTCTTTTTCAACTGTACGGATCATCGACTTTCTTGCTTTTGTTCCGCAGTTGTCCTTTTCTAATTCCCTAATTCTTTTAAATTACGGACAATCCGGAGGATTCATCACCTTTTCCAAAGAATGGACAATATTCTCGCGATACAACCAGTCCATGATGGAACGCTCATAGTGGCATGATACCAAATCAGGCCTGTATGCGTGTTACACACGCTTTTAGAGATATTCCTTACGGCACATATCGTCATTCATATTCCCGAGAATTAAAAAGGAAATTATGTATTGATTGCCAAACCAGCAAATCATTTGCGAATTTTCAACAGAAAATTGACTTAAGCTCATTTGGGACTTCTGTTCTTTGGTTTACAGTGTAAAACTGTGCCACAGGAAGAGTTTTGTTGCCCATACTAATGTAGGACATGATGATGATGATGGACATATCGCGTTTGTTCTAAATTACACCGTAAAAATTACCGGCACGGATTTTCACGGAGTTTGCCTGAATTTTGCCGCGTCTTGGAAATTTTTACTTCCTATATGTCTTCGGCAAGTTGCGTTCCTTAACACGTGGAACATATCGATTGAAGTTCCACCCGTTTTACGTCTTTTTCTAATATAGCTAAAAATTGACCTTAGCTAATTTTCTCATCGATATTCCTGATTAGATACAGTATCTGCTCACAATGGATTTACGTTTTCTTCTGTTAGTCCTCTCATTGCTGCACTTATTAAATTAAAAAAAGGTACATGAACAATTACTGCATCAACGAGTAGCGTAAACAATGGTCAAAACAAACTATACTCTTTTTACACAAAGACTCTGTAGCGTACCCGCAATTAACGATACGGTCCTCAAAACAACCGAACAATCAAATGTTCTTAGATGTACTTGCTTTGTTCTCTACAACGAAGAAATATTTAGATGATGAAGAGACAATTCGAAAAAAATAATAGGAGTACTGGTAAGTTTCTTTATTTTTTATTCAAAAATTAATACTTTATTCTGCGAAAATGGTTACAAATTCAATATTCAAAGTATTGCCCATCGCTAGTCACAACGTTTTCCCATCTTTCTGGCAATTCACAGATCCCTTTGCAGAAATAATTGGCCGGTTTGTCGGCTAACCACGAATCGATCCAATTTGTGACTTCATCAAAATCGGAGAAATGCTGATCAACCAGGCCATGATTGCATTGATCGAAAAAGGTAGTATCGAACGAAGCAATGTCTGGAGAATACGGCGGGTGGTGTTAGGACCTCCTATTTCAGCGTGTCCAAGTATGTTTTGACCGATTTCGCGACGTACGGCCGAGCATTGTCGTGCTGCAAAATAACTTTATCGTATCTTTGCTCGTATTGTGGCCTTCAGTGCACGGCTCAAACGCATCAATTGTCGTCGATAGAGGTCCCCCGTAATGGTTTCATTCGGTTTTAAGCAGCTCATAGTACACCACACCCAGCTGGTCCCACCAAATAGACAGCATAACCTTCTGGCCGTGAATATTCCACGCGGCCGTCGATGTTGATGCATGGCCGGGGTATCCATAAGTTGCCCAACGTTTAGGATTGTCGTAATGGACCCACTTTTCATCGCCAGTAACGATTCGATGTAAAAACCCCTTTCTTTTATGCCGTTGGAGCAGTTGTTCGCACGTGGAAAAACGGCGTTCGACGTCTCGTGGCTTCAATTCATACGGCATCCAATGTCCTATCTTTCGGATAATTCCCATTGCTTTTAAATGATCGAATTTGGTTTGTTGAGTATCTGCAAGTTCTTGTTGCGTTTGTGACGGATCTTGATCGAGTAAAGCCTCCGATTCTTCATCATCACACTTTTTTGTCCGTTCGGAACGTTCTTCGTCTTCCAATTCAAAATTATCACTTTTAAACCGTGTAAACCACGTTTGACACGTTCGCTCAGTTGGAGCATGGTCACCATAAACTTCAACCAAAATGCGATGACTTTCCGCAGCTTTTTTCTTCATATTGAAGTTATGAAGTAACACTCCCCGCAAAAAACACTCTCGTTGGTACGAAATTCAACATATTCGAAGTGGCAAAAAACTATGTTGTTCACGATTCAACTTTTTGACATATACCGAAAAAGACCCGCGATGACAGTAGCTTTCCAACGAATGTCTGGTGATTTGATTCATTTGATTTGATGATTTTAAACTTACCGGTACACCTAATATGATTTTTAGAAATTGTATTACTCGTATCTCCCGATTTTTCCATATTGTTCATCGTAGAAACAATCCTTTCAACTGGTGCGGTACTACCAGGCAGAAAAGAAAAACGATCAGTAAACTTCACAAATTGCTTACCCTCTATAAATTTGTTTTCTCTTTCAGAGAATATTTGCACCCTTCAATTTGCCACAGGTCCGGATTCTTTGTTCTACAGGGTCTTTCAGATTACACGCTCACGCAACAAATTTTAATAACTTCTACAAACGTGAACCGATTTTTACTTAAAAAAACCAAAATAAAGCTCATTTTAGGACATTTTCGATGTGACCACCCCTTTTTTCGATAACGCGTTTTAAACGGCGAACAAAATTATTCATGCACAACTCTAACATTCAATACTTCAATACTGTTGAAAATATCCGTTATTTCTTCTTGAGGTTCCTCCAAATTTGTTGGCTTATTAACATAGCAACGGAAGAGGAAGTAATCGACGACGAGAAATGTCGACAATGTTTCATTAAGGCTTCGGTTGCTCGAGTAATACGATTTCACTAAAAATACACGTTCTTGTAAATTCTTCATCCTGACACTAAAAACCATCCAATCAGACTGAACGCAGTGTTACAATCGACGCACAGTGGTCCCTGAGA
Source organism: Toxorhynchites rutilus septentrionalis (assembly GCF_029784135.1). Classification (NCBI taxonomy): domain Eukaryota; kingdom Metazoa; phylum Arthropoda; class Insecta; order Diptera; family Culicidae; genus Toxorhynchites; species Toxorhynchites rutilus. The sequence goes on from NC_073745.1 coordinate 127,668,234, forward strand.
AAATTTAGGCGGCCAAACCCCAAAAAATGAAGTTACATAAAAACAAAAAAAATCCTACAGCCCCATATTCTAGGATGTTCAAGGCATCTAGGATTGCCTCGCATTTCCCCGCAAAACTTTTTTAAAGAAAGTGCTCTAAAAGTGCCTTTTATCACTCAGCACTTGAGTTTTTCACCCGAAATCCCCCTTTTAGATATAGTCGATTCTCAGGTTCTCATATTTTCGTAAAAAGTGGTAGTTTTGTTCTACCCGTATTTTTTTTTATTTTTTCAGCAGGGTGACTATTTCCATTTTAGGGTTGTCCGAAGAATCAACTTTTTCCACTTTTTTTTCCAAAAATGTCTTTTTTAAAAATTCATAACTTTTGAACTACTTAACCTATTCAGATGATCAACATATCAAATTAAAGCCAATTACCTTTGTTAAAAAAATACTACACCTGCAGAAAATTCGAAATATTTTCTCGTTGTTATTGATTGTATTCGTTGTTTATTGTTTTCATAGTCTCGTGACCAAGAACGCTATATTTTTCATATTTTTTCTGAAAAGCTGAGGATTTTTCATATAATAAATGTCGAAAACAGAGAGGCGTTTTTTTTTGTTTTTAAGTTATGATTTTTCAAAGTTAACCGATGGTTCGAAAAATCTTTTTTTTCCTCTTTTTTTTTATGAAACCGTGTTGAAAAAATGAACTCTGCGTATCCGAAAACATGCATTTTGATACCAAACACGATAAAAACTAAAAATTTTGAACTTTTCCCCTTGCCCCTCCTCCTTTCTTTTGGTTTTTTGGAGAAACCGAGTTGAAACATGATCTCTGCGTATCCGAAAACTTACATTTTGATACCAAACACGATAAAAACTGAAAATTTTAAACTTGTTCCTTGACTTTTACTTCTTTCATAACTGAAACAATTGCTCACAAATATATGTGGATTGAAACAAAGAAGCAATAAAATGAACATGTTTTATCAGACATCGCGCTACTAGAACAAACCTGGAGTAGAAATCCGAGAGATCATGTTTTTCAGCTCTAAATCAAACTGTGTTTCAATATATCCCATCTGCTTATTTTCAGCGGCATGTACATCCTCGAAACTGAATGCGATTCTCAATAGACACTGACATGGTGAATAAACTCAACTACGCAGCAAAATCGAATGAATTCCCTCCAGTTCAGTTCTTGTTTTTTAAGGGATTGAGCAATTCCATGCCAAATCGATCAAAAAACAGCAAATTTTGACCCGACTTCCTCCAATTTTTCGAAACTTGGTACTTATGATGGAAACTACCTAAAATAATAATTTTCATTGTCATTTGACCAATTTAAAATACGGCTGATTTTTGAAAAGGGCGCATTCAAAATCATTAATCTTTCGGTAAAAAAAATCGTGACTCAAAATCCAGATGCTTCATTGACATATTATGTTTGACGAAATTGTTGGAAAATCAAAGAACTATTTAGGAAAAAAATATTTCAAATACACTGTCAAATCTTATTCAAAAATTACATTTAAAATTAAAAAATATATATTTCAAAATTAATTATTAACTTAGGATGACCGAAATTTTATAGTTAACTGTTTGGTAAAACGTTTTGGTGGCCTTGATACGTGATTTTATTGTAACTTTATATTGGCCTTAATAAATTTTAATTTTCATATTAAGTATCAGCCTCAGCATTTGGTGTAAAAGACCCCTTTGCAAGAATGAAGTGATCGTGATCGACCACTTTAGCTGAATTTCTTTAAAATTTTTATCTTTATTTTATTCATACAAAACACTTACCAATTCCTAAACATTGCGGTTGGTTGAATGAGTAAACTTGACATCATTTTTCGTCAATAAATAGATATAACCCTTATGTTCCTGTAATGGTAATGGTAGGTACAACTTTCGTCATTTCTATTAGTGGAACTTATTTGAGGTTTGTAACTTCGAAAAACGCGCCTTGAATGCATTCTGCATTCCTTCATGTATAAATTCTCTATAAATCGAACAAAGGTAAAAATCATGTAACATTTCATCAGGCGAGAGGTATTAAACATTTGAAATTGTAATTTTGGTTTTTTTTTATTTCACTTTAAGAAAAAAATATTTTGAAAATTAAAATTCAGTTTTCACGAACATGTTTTTTTAAATTCTGAAAAAATAGATATGAACAGCCCACACAATTTCCAACAAGTCACCCATACATCAAAAGATGAGCACTTTTAACACTTTGACGTCCGCACGTTTCGTAAAAAAATATTCGCCTGGCGCCGGCAGCGCTAATTCGGATTACTCGGCTTGTTCTTGACTTTATCGGGAAATTATGAAGTGTTAAGTTTTACTAATCTCATCGCTAGTTTTCATAAGATCTAAATCCTGTTTCCCTACTATCATGAAATTTCGAAAATATACATACGTAAATATAACAAACATGTCCATATTACTCCAACTATATGCCCATGCGGGTAATCATCGAATAAATATTCTAATTTTCGGTCTGTTTTAATTTTAGTAAAAACATTCGGCCGATTAATTCGAAAAACAATATATTGAAATGCAAGAAACTGCATTTAAGTATGGAGAAACATGAGTTTCGAAAGATTTAATTGAAGCTCTTCTTCATATGACCGTATTTCCCCACCTCCCCTACTTATAAAAACCTAAGACTTGTTGGCGTGTGTAAGTTATTGTTACCTAAACAAAACCCCAACAGAATGCAAACGATACGAAAGTGCTGTCGCCGACTACTGAAATACTATGCGCATGTAACCACTGTGGTGTCGCCGGACACCAAGGTGTTAACAGGGAAAAAGTTTTTCGAACAACAACTTTTTCATGTTTTTCTTTGAAAAATTACTATTACATAATTAAAATGTTTAAAAATTATCGCGATTTAAATGCTCTGCTAACTTTTTCTATTCAGAAACATGTCAAGAATATGTTAAACACGATAGTTTACACAAAAAATGTAACGAGTAAAACATAATTTTTTCAGGGGTCTCCATACAAAAATTCCCTCTATTCCAGAAACTATAAAAGATAGAAAGTTGACGTCTTCGACGAAAGTTCATATTTTAATAAGATCTAAAACTTTGTTGAATACCCTATATTATTATTTTGACTTGAAACAAAATTAGAATTAGTTGTATTTTTTTCAAAGAAAGCATATTTCCCCATGAAAATCGTATGATAGCTGTCACATACACCATCAACGGCAACTTCGACGTCGGCAACATAAGTCCAAGAGAATAGTTAACGAAATGGAGACGGTGACATTGTATGTGTATCGCATCTAAATCGAAGTGTCCTCTCTCCTCTCTCATTGCCCGTAAAACAAACCCTGTATTGGATTCGTGTATCATGTCTGCATCTTCCGGAGAGCAATTGAGATGCAAATGATTTAGGAAGGACTTTTCGATTCTGGAATATCCTGTAACAGGTAAAAACCCCCGTCAACGTTTATGAATGTCTTCACTAAGCGTCTCACCTACACACGAGTAGTTATTGGTGACATTATCAACGGCCTATCAAAACTTCGCTTCAATCCAATGTACCGATCGACATGAAAATGTGAAGGGAAAACCGAACACCGAAACCGATGCGCCACCAAACGAAATAGCTCTGTTGTTCTGAAATGTCATCCATTCCTTTCATTCTTGTGTTGAATGTGATATACGCGATAGGAATGAACGCTATTCGTTTGCTTGATGGATTGACACTGTGGTATCAAATCGTGGATAGTTTATTTATACTAAATAAGTTGGAGACGGACGAAAATGAATGCATTAGTTGCTCGTTATTGACGGTACGGGTAGGAAAACAGGGCGAGAGCAAATGTATGAGAAAACGAGAGTGCTTCAAATATTCTTTAATTTAAACCGTTTACGGATTCTGGAATAGTACCGTATCATCTATCAAATCTTAGAGAATTTACGATTCGGATGGTATGCAAACCATCAGAACTCGTTCGCAGCGGAAATAATTATTAACGTTAACTTTATTTCGTAAAACGTGACCTGTTTTCTGATTGTGCACCCTTAATGAAAGACGTACTCCTACGTCAAAAAATCCAACTGCATAGCCCCCAAAGATTATATACCGATCAAGTTCAAAATCGACTCTACTTTACCGAAACTCCCCGCAAGTTTCAAATCCGACTATGCCAACAGAGATATTGAACTATTAAAAAACTTTATTTCTGACAAAAAAAAGTATAAACAATGATTTTAATTCAATTTTAAGAAGTTTTAGTGTTGTTCGGTTTTCCAAAATAATAAACAAATTGTCTAGGTAATACAAGATCTATCATTAATCCTTTGCGATCGTTTGTCTCTTCTCAGCCACCACAGCAAGGAAATATAGGAATAACTTATGCAATAATATTCACACTTTCCTAAATGAATTTCAATGTCAATGTTGTTCGCAAATCAAAACGGTGCTCTATGAATAATAGATAACGGTACTCAGTATAAACAAAAGCTGTTTCTCATGCTTGAGGAAAGGATGAATGGAAAACTTCATGTATTGCGGCACTGTGTAGATGTAAAGAGAAGGGTGAAAGGCGGAAGACGCGTAACTAATTATTTTTTATAAACCTTCGAACACCTGGACTGCATTTTGGGGACGAGGGAGAATCATAGCATATATTTTTTATATGAAAACAACACAATAAACCACGTTGCTTAGTAGATACTTATCTGAAGATAACAAAAAAATAAATGATTCTTGTTCAGCTTTCATAATCTCACAAATCATATACTGCTCACAAGTTATATACAGGAGCAATTCCAAATGAAATCGACAAATGACAAAACATGTATTCCGTTTGGGTTGAAGGAAATATGAGTTTTCCACAGCAAGGAATTTTTTTGACTATAAAACAGACAATAAATTAGAAATTTGTTTCAAAATATCTCGAGAATGGCTGCATCAGAAATCATAATTTGTGGCTAAAAATGATTGTTAACATACAAAAATTCGAAGTTTCGAAAATTCATAAAAATTCGATGTTCCACAAAGTTCGTCAAAAATAGTTTTACCATCTTGGACCCATTTTTTAAATTTTCTACATGACTTCTATTTTGTATGAAAAAATAAAAAAAAATTTAAAATATGTATTTTGGATATTGCAAATTAAAGTTTTTTTTGTAAATAAAAAAAGAGTACTAATTTTTTTTCTCAGTGTTAGAAAGGAATTATAGAAAATCCTATTATTTACCGAGTTACAGCCATAACAATAAACTTCAAACTCGTTTTTCCCGAAACAAGTTTTTTTTTTCAAACTGGCGTACCCGATATATCAAGTTCTACTGAACCGATTCATGTCGAATTTATATGGATACAATCTGCAGGCATTTCACTACCGCTCTAAAAAATAATATTTTTCAAATTTTACAATTTTTCAAAAATCGGAAAACGTAAGAAAAAACGTTTTAAACCGCATTTTGTTTTTCAAACGGCCGCCATTTTGTCAAAAAACATGTTTTTAACTGGTCCGTGGTTCATGCAATAGCGGCATCTTTACTGATTCAGAATCTGTTCGATTTTTGTGTTTCAGAAAACCAGAAGGGCTGGAATCGTGTACGCCATGGCCCAACTTTTTTATGAGGCCTCTCACTTCATCAACTCTTAACTATTCTAGTTATGAATATTTTTTCTCCGTTCAATTTTTATTTTATTGTAAAAAGATAGATGAACAAATAATGATATGATGGATAGTAAAAATATTCTTTGTTTTATTTTTACGGAGCTCGAAAAAACATTCGGATTTCGTGTCTCTACACTAGAATATCCCCTTAATCACAATGTGTAAAAAGACCGAAACACCCCGGATTTCGGCATCGAAAAATATCAAAAATTCTTTTGGAGAAAAGTTGGGCGCAATTTCGAAGTGTTAGTAGACCAATAAAAAACATATATTCGATTTACATCCATCGAGAACAAGTTTTTTAATGTTCGATGTTTATAATGTTTAGTACTTATTCTCACTGAGTTGTTACAATTCAACAGTCACTGTAATAATAGGTCATTGCAGAAAATCAGTTTTAACATGGTCTCATATTCACACCACCTTCAATCGGTTCCTACCATTATATGTCTTTATTAAATTCGTTGTGCGGCACAATTTTCATACATCACCTAACTAACTTTAATCATCTTTGTTATTTCTAGTTTCAGCTCTTAAATTACAAAAGAAAGAGTCTGGATACATTACAATAGGTACACGACAATAGCTTTCATTATTAACAGTCCCTCAGATAATTCTGGGCATATAATTTAACAATTATCAACAAGATTACTAGCAAGCCGTCAACATCGTGAAAGATTGAAAAAAAAAACTAGCTCACAGACGGACGAACGAATGGACGGTCGATCGTAATTATCATCATCACTCGCGTTCCGCGACTTCACCAGTCTGGGAAAAATGTTCGCGGTCTTTAGAAAATACCACATCTTTTCTGCAGTGGTTTTCGCTTGACGGATGGCTTCGTTAATTGAATGGTATTGCTGGTAGCTTTCGACTGAAAAGTCGGACTAAATGCACTAATCGTTGGCTGCGTGATCGGCGTGGAGGCACTGTACTGCTGCTTCATCTGTTGGTGGCACTTGGTCGCCAGATAGCGAAAGACGCTGGCCACATTCACGTCCTCTTTCACCGAGGTTCGAATCAGCCGACATCCGAGGGCCTGAGCCAACGCTTCGGCCTCGTCGAAAGACACTATCGCCTTATCCATAAGATCTATCTTGTTTTGGACTAGCACCGTCGGAATTTCACTGCACTCGTTCTCTACCTTGACCTTCCAGTCACGGATGGCCTCGAACGAGACACGATCCGTCGTGCTGAAGGTCAACACGCACGCTTGAGCGCCACGATAGTATGCCTTGGTAATTGCATCGAACTCCTCCTGGCCAGCCGTATCCCACAGCATGATGCGGACATCTTCCCCGTCGATTTCGATTTGACGCTCGAGGAAATCGACACCTATCGTCTTTTTGTAGTCCTTCGTGTAGATGCCTTTGCAGTACCGTTGCACCATCGAGGTTTTGCCGACGCCCCCATTGCCAACCACGATCACTTTCAACGCTATTTCTAACTCTTCCTCCAGCATGATGAGTGCAGGATGGGTTTCCCTAGATATCTTATGTCAGCCACAGCCTCAAAACTACATTAATTCTCTTACTATTGGTTTCTATTTCCAAAAACCGATCCTAACGTATCGTTCGGAAATCTTATCTGTCATGGTTGTAGAAATTCGTGCGCTCTGCTTGTCGCGTGTCTCCTAGGTGTCATGTTTCACGAGTGTCCCATGTTCCGCCAGCGGCATGCCTCGCACTATCCAATTTTGATCGCGATCTTACCAATTCTACAGTTCTAGCATCTACAAACACTACACCCGATTTGCGCGAGTCATTCTATGTCGGACTAACATCGGACGCGACGCTACTGGGAGGACTCGTGTGTGCGTGTGCGTGTGTTTTTGGTTCTATCAGAGTACTAGACTTGGGCCTGGACCTGCAAATCCAAATGAGACAAATTACTGGTTATGATCGCTATCTAGAAATCGAATGAACAAATGAATAAATTGAAAAAATAAAAAAGCAAGAATGAAAAATCCAGTCAAAACCACCATCCAAATAACCAGGTTATTGATAATACCAACCGAAAAAAAGAGGAAATAAAAAAAACAACAAAATAAAAAGAAGCCCAAAGTCCGAGTACTAAAAATAAAAGCCCTATACACGCCATGTCACCTGTCAGTGCTAGTGGTACAACTAATATCCTGTTGTCAGTATGATTTCGATTGATTCACGTTTTTTTCAAAGCGCCTCAAGTGTCACCGCAACGATAAAACTTGTTTTCTATAGATATCCATCATTGAAAAATCCCACGCCCGGTCCACCGTAATCGATCACAATCCGTAGCTCTAAAATATTCCTCGGAATTTCACTGCTCGCTTTCAAGTTTCGCCATAAATAGAGCATGCGGCATGCTGCAGCCAACGGCACAAAGCCGTAACAAAGACTTCGTGCTCGCGATAACGGTAACACCGACACGAAGGTGAGTGCCAAATCAAAACTTCGCCAACCTGCGTTCCGTTGAGCGGATGAGATATGTTGTGTTCATTCGAAAGCAAAACAAGCAAACCGGGTAATTATTGGATACCAATAATGAGATGAAAATACCAGAAAGAGCACGATTCAACCTCATACATACACACACAAACACACCCATCAAAATGTGGCAGAAGAAATTCAAATTCAAATTCAATTGTGTATTGAAATCTGATACTCTCGAAGCGGCATGGAAGATACACACAACGAGAGACAATAGCCTGGAGGTTTGCTCATTCAGCATGCACACATCAGGCGAAATCTTTCATAACTCGTCATGTAGTTGATGGAAAATTACACTCGAGGTCTCCTCTACCATCCGCATTTGCAAGGGGAGCGAATTCGTTCTGACATCTATGTCACTGTTGTGTATTTTCCGCGCTGTTTGTGTGTGACTGACAAGGTTAGTCCGCTTCGGAATAGACAATGTGCATATTTGAAACATATTAATACACTTTCGGAACGAAAGAAAATTAAACATCCGCTCACCTGAAGATTGGCGTGGGAACCTATTCATGTAGTTCGTCAAGAATACATATTGGACGAAAGTATTATCGGCGCCATCTATGGGTAAATTGCGACGCTCTATTCGGCATAAAGTGTCAATAATGACGTTTGCTCATTTTGAATCCATGGATCTAATCATGATTGAGCGATTTTGACGTAGGACTACGTCTCACATTTCTGTGCTGAGACGGCTCTTCAAAATTTCGAAAAAAAAAACACATCACATTAACGATGCAAGATTTTGAGCGTTCACACCTCTTTGCCGCCTGAACGAAGTGGTATGATGATAACTTCATTCGAAAGATAAACAGTCTACGAATTATGTTTGTTATTGAAGATGGTGTAAGCCAGGGGCTTTAGTACTCGTATGCATTTGTACACCGGAATGTAGTTCCATAACACGGACTACTAAAGCGGGCACCGTAGTGTCCAAGCAAGCTGCGAGGAATTTCAAAATCATTTTCTCTTGTAAGGGCTATCGAATACTTGTACTAAAGAGTACTTAATTCTTAAATTTCTAAGATGTTCATTATCACCGGAATGTCATAGTCCTACGATAAAAATTCGGCCTACTGGGTTTTTTCCCACTTAAAATTTCAATGTGATGGGATGAACGTGTTTATATATTCACAGTAACATTTATGAAACGAGCGGTTAATCCGCGGGGCGGATTATACGCGAAAGCGAGTAGCATAGTAATTCTACAAAAATTGTCCTGAAATTTTTCAATGAGTGGTTAACTCTAGCTCTGTTGTTTTGATCATGACTTTCACATTATCTGACCACTGGTATACACGTACACGTTTATATGATAGTTTAATGAGTCCTACATATAGATCCTGAGATATCGATACTACCAGTCGAAAAAACATGGTTTCGCGTTTAAAAATTCGTACAGTAACTTTCCGCCAAAATCGTATATCGAAAAAGTTCTTTTAGGACAACATTCCTGAGTGCATAGGCTTCCCTAAAATGCAAAACAAAAAAATAAATTCGATTTCTTCGACCATCCAAACCGGGGATCCCCTTGACCCCGATTGTCGTTATCCGTGGTAACTTGCCTTTTGCCTGAATATAAGTTTTGATGTAGGACTAGTTCGTTCATTTCTTTGCTGGAAATTTCGAAATCGAGAGCATTACGTTTGGAGTGTAAGGTTTTGAGCGATTATACCTCTTTTCTAGCTGAACGAAGTGGTATGGCAAACACCTCATTCGAAAGATAAAAGGTTTACGATTGATTTTGTTACTTATTGCCTCAAAAACTTGTTTCAATAAATTAAAAACTGCTTTAGAAGAAAAATATTGAAAACACAAAAAATAAACTACAAACATCTAAATATGCTCCAAGCATATTCCATAATGACTGACACGCAGAAGAAACGCAGAAGATAAATATTTACTAGACGCGTATAAATATCTCCAAATTAATTCTAGTCCTGCTTCAGCCAGCGAGAAGCCAACTTCCACACACTCCCGAGACGAAGCTTGAGGGCGAAGGGGTAGATGATGTGTTGAAGAAAATTACAACGGAGGCTCGATGAACCGTTAGGTGAAGAGTGTTTGAATATGATCGGATCACACGTAAAATTGTTGATTTTATTCCTTATGATCCGATTTTTCTAATCGATCATTCAATTTCCGGTTTCAAAATAGGGGGAATGTGAAGCGCATTTCAAGCCAGCTGGGATGTACTCTTCAGCATTGAGAACTATGTTTTTCGGTGGAAAACTGAATGTGAAAACTCATTCCAGTTAATGTCACCTCCACCACCACCACATAATTAATTCGGTTCTAATTTTCTGTTGCCGTTCTGCGAAAGGTGCTGCACAGTTTAATTTGTAATCTATTTCTTTGAAAAACTCTGTTTTTGGAAGCGTTGGAGATGTAATTTTGCTAAGAGATACTAAAAAACTACTTGGATATTTATTAAACTCATGGTTTCAGTGTCCCTCTAGGCAGCGAGCAAACAATATTACATGTTAATGCTGAGAGGTAATTTGATAGTCTGGTCGAATTGGGTTATTATTCCGTCACAAACCGTTCGCTCCCCTTACTCAGTGCAGACATTCGTTCATCAGTCCTTAACAAGGCTACTCGATGTTTGTACTGAAGAATTGATTCCTGTTTGATCTTACAGGCAAGAATTTTGCAATTCTACGTAACATTGCGGTCCTGTATTGGACACCACCTTTCTAGTTTATTAGGGTAGGACCATTCGTAACGGTGCTAAAGACGAATTTCATACCAACTCGTCGTCGGTAGGGAAGCTTTTGCTCACACCGACATGTGTTCCCTACTAGGGCCATCAAAACCAAGGTGCCTTACATTACATGGCATTCGTTCATATTCTTTACTTACACAGCAATTATGTTGAATTCAATTGAATTCGAAAATTGTTTCATTCAATCAATAATTTAATCAATCTGCATTTCTACGCCAAATCATCCAGCCGCGACTCTCTCCGAACTTTTTGAAATTTGGTACTTATGATTGAAACCACCTAAAATCACAATTTTCATTATAATATGACCAGTTTAAAGTACGACTGATTTATGAAATGGGCGTATTCAAAATAATTGATTTTTCTTTCGAAAGCCGTAACTCAAAATCCAGATGTCTGATCAAAATATAATGTTTGACAAAGTTGTTGGAAAATTTATTAGATATTTAGTAAAAAATTACATTTGATATATACTGTTAAAAAAACTTACTCAAAAATTAAATTTAATATTCAAAACAGTTAGTCCTAGGATAAAACGTTATATATAGTTTTCAATGTTTATTCGAATGTAGATCCTAGTTCTCATATTACTTTTCTTATATGGTTACGATTTCACAAAGTATTGAATTTCATAAATTTGGAATTTCAAGCATGCAAAGTTGCTAAAATGACCAATTGCATACTAGCATCACTATCTTTCACTGCACCCTTTACTACAAAGGAATTCCAATAATTTTAGTACCATTGAATCGTAATTTCAGTAAAGAGTCGTATATATTCTATGCGTTCCCTAGTTCTTAAACAGTTCAAATTAGTAAAAAATAGTGACATTATCACTTCCCATACATATGCTTGGTACCATTCTGAATGCTACAGGTAATCTTCAGAAGTATCAAGTCAGCAGATTTTGACATCGTCTATGGTCGCTGATATATTTCGAAATTCACTGCAAACTTGTGTATTTTTTCAGCTAACGCACACATACATTATTGTTGGTCATATACAATGCCAAATGTAAATTGAAATAGTTAGTGGGTTTAATGTGTTTTACTAGAAATGTGGAATAATGGTGATGCTGGAACAAACGAATCCTGTGACCAAGCGTCCAACGAGAAAGAGACCACGATAGCCGTTACAGATATAACACCAAGAATGAAAACTAACTCTTGATATGCATACTCAATGTATCCCCAGCTTGTGTATTGTTCTCACAAGGACATGGAGTAATCATGGACCCACCAACATCAGCTGAGTTTACAGAACCACAGATACTTTTCAGGACCTCCAGAACTTTCAAACGATAGTTATTTCTAAAATTTCGATACATTCGATAAAGTGTGAATTAAATAAAATAATTTCGTAACCCTACGTCAACAATATGGTCGTGACCTGGGCACAACAGCTTAAATTATTTTTTATCAAATTATTAATAAAAAAAAAGACCATTCAGCAAGTTGGATAGTTTTGTCCGAGACATAATCGCATAGTTGACGTAAGATCATGTAAGGCTTTTTGTTGCATATTGCATGTTGTACGCTATTTTAACAAATTAACTGTCGAAAAATTTATGATTTTCTATAATGCAAAAGATTGTGACGTAAATATATAAAGAAATGATTTAGTTATAAGAGGTCAACAATAGACAATTTGTCGTGACGTGACCGATTGTTTCAAATGCTTTCAAATGTATGGCCGAGCGTTATCCTGAAGATAAATAATATTGTGCCTGTAATCTTTTTCTCAGATAATAAGTTGTCGCTTTGTCGGTTCTTCGGTTTGTTATTTGATCGACTTAAGATTGCAGCTTTATTACCATTTCTCTGATTTATTTGTTTACCGATTGAAAATTTTAAAAACTTTTCACTGTCCTTACGATTCCACAATTTCGTGGATTCACCGGTCTACAGTACGATATGGGGTTGCGAATGAATTCGAAATGTTCACTTATTTATTTTTAAAAAACACAATAATAGCTACCACTCATTATAATTCGGACTATATAGCGGATGCATTAAAACATCCCAATCAAGCTCTTGGAGTTGTATGGCCTTGCATTGTCCTGATGGAACACAAAATCTCTCCTGTTGGCCAATTCTGGGCGATTCTGGTCAATCGCTAACTTCAAACGGTCCTTTTGTTGACTGTAGAGATCTCAATTTAGTGTATTGCACTACAAAATTTTTTTTAAAAAAACCGCAAAAGAATTTCTTTTAATGTGAAATGTCATCTTTACAACGAGCCTTAACTTGAAATTGTATGATCGATACTACGCGAGACAGCCAGGTAACGAGCAAAAATGGATTACTTTTTCCCCGACCTAATATTATGTAACACGAAATTCAAATCGCATTCATTCGCCTTCATTTTCAGTAATGGCCTTTGTCTCGTAGTTTGGAATGTTTGGAACATGTTTGGAACATTAATACGGGTTTTATTGCAGTCCATACCATATTCTGAACGAAAAACCAAATTTCTTTCTCTCATCCGTTATCCCGTTAAAATGTATTCTGAAGAAGACAGTTAATGCTGAGACTTATCTATAGATTCATCATTTTGTCGATACGTGGAATTTTGGTGTTCGTATCAGTCGATCAGCTAATCATTTTGTTTGTTTGTTTAATTGTGATTTGGTTTTACAGCTTACATATCTCATATATCTCTCACGTATTTTCGAACCTGATATTCGAAAAGTCATACCTGGATCGTTTTTTTGGTAACAGAAACTCAACCACATAGTTAGGTAAATGATAGAAACCATCGTACATCAATAAGAAGGTCATGGGGATCGTGACATCTCACCCCCTTCTTATTGCTGTACGATTAGAAGGAGAAAGTAGGGGTAAAGAACAGGAAGAAGAAGGTAGAAAAAAAGAAGAATAATCAAATAAAAATAAGGATGAAAACAAAAAGCAGAACAAAAGACGTAGAATAAGAAAAAAAATACAAAAAACTGAAAAAAGAAAAAGATGAAGCTGACAACGAAGAATAAAGAAGAGAAGAATAAGTTCAAAAACTTAACAGTAGCAATCAGGAAAAAAGAATTAATAATGTTGTCAGTATACATGAACTGAGAAGAACACTGCACTAGCACAAAGTTATTAACATATTGAAACCCAACCACTTTTAATATGCAGCTTAATGATGTTATAACACCCACCCGTACAACTCATTTCGCACTTTCCAACAAGACAACAACGGAAAAAAACAGGAAGGTGGTTCACATGCGGATGACTCTACTCTTCAACACTTTTCGAACAACGAGCACGAGTGAAATCGAGAAACAATTAGTCTTACGCCCCGCAATCATTATTGATGATGATGATGATGGAGGAACGCCATTTGAATAACGCTTGAATGGAAATTCCTCTTCATCACCTTTGCGTTGATTCATAAGACTGCACCCGACACAACGAGCGATGGCCGGAAATATGAATACGCGAGGATGGTGCGTTCAATTTAAAAAACCGTTGAACGCATACACGAACTGTTCAATGGGCGAGATAAGTTCATGTGCTGTTTGTACGGGTTCGGGTGAAAACGGAAAATATCCAATTGAAGACCCAGACAAAAAATTTTCATTTGTCGTTGGTCGACATGAAGTCAACATTATTCCATTAACAATCATTTACTCAATTGAAAAAAAAAATTACGTGAAAACATCTAACTCGTCATGCAAACTCCCTCCCACAAAGATGATTAGTCAGTTCTCTGTGGATGCTTTTTCCCTTTTCTTCGCAACTATTTTTGTGTGGCTTTGCTGCTCGAAGAGCCAAGTTCGATGACACCAACCAAGGGCATGCATGCGGTAAGAGCGAACACTATCGAATCGCGTACTCAGCTGGAGGTTTTGTAGCTGTATCGGGTAGACCCATGCTATGAGTCGTTCCGTTCTACGGGAGGTTCCGTGCCAGCACGAATCGGCAATAAGAGCGACGCTGGAATTTGTCACGTAAGACACATGGCAGACAAGTGTTTCGTGGAATGAGCTGATAATATATGACCAGACGTAAGGCTTTGTTTATCTTTGGATGGTTTCTCTCGAATACAAAAAAAATGGCTTAGGCATGATTAGAATTGCTTATTGAGTTTTTCTCCTAATTAGAATTGCTTTGTTCAGAGCAAATGTGTTCCACATTTTATAGAGTTCAAACACTACCCCAAAGGTTGCCATTTCGCGTGAAACACACACATTCCAACTCTAGCTTAATGGCTCGCCCCATTATGATATGCATCAAATTCGGAACCTTCACTCTGCAACTACTCGGCAACCGACATAAAAGCAGAATAAGAGTTGTTTTCTGCACATTATAGCCGGTTCAGTTACTTGAGAGCGAGAAAACCCAAAACAACAGCAGCCAGTAATGATGGAAGTTTTATACTTTTGCATTATTCCGTTCGTCAAGAGATATTTAATAAGTGATCACAAGAAAAGTGTAACTTTTTATTTCGTTCCCACAATAATGTGAATTCACAAAAAATGCCTGAGAGTACTAAGAATAGCCAAACAGCAGCGGTAATTTGCTTAATCAAAAAAGTCTCATTTCTTGGAAGGTGATAGCTGGTCTGAAATCGCTTCTTGCGTCTTCCTCCGTATTTTATCGAATATCGGAGAATCGTTATATTTACACGAAAAAAAAACAATTTTTCATTCATGACACTAATAAAAAAAAAATCCCAAATCAAACAAATAAAATAATTGCAGATCCCTAAAACATTCCTAATACTACTATAATACTACTATCACACAATTCTCGTTCAAGATTTTTCAACCACTTGCAAATAACATATTTCTCCGTTACATGGAATAAATGTTTGATACAGAACATATGATAGAATAAAGACAGACCCCTCCCCTCTTCTCCCCTTAGTTTGGTTTCGTTTGCTTGATTAGTTCTCGAGTTATGCAGAAATTTGTGTTTCATCTGTATGGGAGACCCCCTTAGAGAGGGGGGAGGAGTGTCGAACCACCTTAGAAATGTTTCTTCCCCATAAAACCTCTACATGCCAAATTTAGTTCCGTTTGCTTGATTAGTTCTTGAATTATGCGGAAATGTTGCTTAATTTGTATGGCAGCCCCCCTCCACCATCAGAGAGACGGGAGGAGTGTCTATTCGCCATAAAAACGTTTTGTGTCCCCTGATCCCTTGGCATGCCAAATTTGGTATTTTCTTGATTAGTTTTCGAGTCATGTAGAAATTTGTCTTTCATTTGTATGGCAGCTCCCTCTTAGAGAGGGGGTGGAGTGTCTAACCACCGTGAAAACATTTATTGTGCCCAAATTTTATATTTGGTTTCGTTTGCTTGAATAATTCTTGAGTAATGCAGAAACTTGTGTTTTATTTGTATGGTAGACCCCCCCCCCTAAGACAGGGGGGAGGAGTGTCTAACTACCGTAAAAACATTTATTGCACCCTAACACCTTCATATGCCTAATTTGGTTTCATTTGCTTGATTAATTCTCGAGGAATTCAGGTATTTGTGTTTCATTTGTCTGGTTCATTTGATTTTTGAAAGTCTGTAAATTCGTGATAAATAAGTAAGACTTACAAATCAAACATATGCCACTAGAAAATTCCAAAACTAGAAACTTGTAGCTTCAAAATGATGTGTGTCTGTTTATTTGATCCAAGCAACAATGCTGCGGCCTTCCCGTAATTGTGCACGTTAAACCGGATAATTTAATGCTATTTGCTGAAATGATTTTGTAATAGGTACAAATATGGTTATATGTCCAATAATAATATTGAACGAGGTATGCGGTATTAATTCTAAACCTTTTCTCAAGCTAAGGGTATCTTAATAAATCAAAATCTTTTCAATAGTTTGCATGGGATCATCGTTGCATCAGCCCATCAAAACAATGAACTGATAGGTTTAACATTTTATTGCAATCATATTTTATCGAGTTATCGAGGAATTACATCGTTACAAAAAAAC
Source organism: Toxorhynchites rutilus septentrionalis (assembly GCF_029784135.1). Classification (NCBI taxonomy): domain Eukaryota; kingdom Metazoa; phylum Arthropoda; class Insecta; order Diptera; family Culicidae; genus Toxorhynchites; species Toxorhynchites rutilus. The sequence goes on from NC_073745.1 coordinate 127,685,002, forward strand.
TTCAGTCGCACTGGGTCAGCTGGGTTGGTAATAACCCCTGTATATGATACAGCTGCTGCCATCTTTATGCGAAACGGAAGAGTCAACTTGTAGCATAAAGTGACATTGTTCATGTGCACTAGGGAGCCAATATATGTATGGAAAAAAAAATCGACCCTAAAATATCAAAAAGTTACCCTATACAAAATGTTCACCACCTCGAAACAACACTCTATGCCGAAGTTCAGCTCAATCGGACTTAAGGGAGAGTGGCGCAAAGCGGTCAAAGTTTGAGTTTTTTGAAAATCGAAAAATCACCCAAGGGGGGAGAAAGGAAATCGGGGTTTTCGAAAAAAAGTGATGCCAAATGTTTTAAAATTGCATGAAACGTCGAAATCTAGTGTCATCTCGAAATTATTATTTTTTCTCAAATACTCTGGGACTTTTTTTGACGTGGGACTACGTCTAACCGGAATATATGGAGGGTAAAATGAAAACCTAAACACAGAACATGCAGGAAAAAATGAAAGATTTCGAATGCTTATAGCTCGAACATTTCGTACTGGGTAGGAGAGATGTTTGCATCACTTGATAGGGAATATTTCTACGCATCTATCGCAACTAACAAAATGTTGTTTTTCATTAGATAAACAGTTGAATAACTGTAAAATATTAGGCGTTATCTAAACGCTCTAACTGCATCGTTTTGATTGGCCCGATTTACGGTTTCCCTAACACAGCCATCAAAACCAAGCAGCCTCGGGGAAATCGGCATTGCAAATACATGAAAGTAGGGGGACTTTTGTTCTCATCGAAAAATGTTCCCTAACACAGACTTTAAAACCAAGCAGCGAAATCGGCATTGCAAGCACACGAAAGAGCCTAGAGGCGAGTGAACTGAAAAGTTTACACCCTCTTAAAGCCAAAAAGAAGAAAAAGAACACACGAAAGTAGGGGGAGCTTTTGTTCCCACCGAAATGTGTTCCCTAATAGAGATTTCTAAACCAAGGTGCCTGGAGAAATCGGTATTTCAAGTTCATGCAAGTCGGGGGTATTTTTGTTCCGACTGGAATGTGTTTCCCTAACACAGACTTCAAATCCATGAAGCGTGGGGAAATCGGCATTGCGAATTCATACAAATCGGGGGTGTTTTTGTTCCGATTGAAATGTGTTTCCCTAACACAGACTTCAAAACCGAGGTTTCTGGGGAAATCGGCTCTGCAAATAAATGCAAACTGCGAGTACTTTTGTCCTCGCTTGCCTTTGTGCAGAGTGGAATATGTCTGTCCTAACATGATCTTCTAAACTTAGGAACCTGGGAAAATCGTGCAGCCACTAGAAGCGAATGAACTTCCCAGTTTCAAGCAAATTAGAGATTCGAGACGTATGTACACTTTTGGGATGTAAACTTCAGAGGGAAATGTAAAATAAAATAATCGTTTGATAATTTTTTTTTGTCTTTATTGGAAAGATTTTCAGCCTTAGGCTGGTTCATCAAACGTTTGATAATTCTTCCGTACATATATTTTGTTCTAGTCATCATACCAAACGTAAAAGGTCCGTCATTAAATTTACTTGTAACGAAGAACAATCAATCACAATAAATGAATTGACTTTACACGGCATTTGTTCATTTTTTTCACTCACAGAGCAAATATATTGAACTCAATTGAATTTGGAAACTGTTTCATTCAATCAAGAATTTAATCAATACAAACGAATGATTGCTAAGCTAAGGTAGTTCCACGTGAACCTTGCGGTTATATCATAGATATAACCCACTAATTTTTTTGGACTACGAGACGAAACATATGGTTTTGGGTGCCAATAAAAATAGGTATCACGATTTTTCATTCGGAACTTGCTACGAAATGTTGATTTGCACGATAATATACCCTATGTAAAACAATAACTCATTCGAGCTTCATTTATTGGTACCGTAGACGTTTAAATTTAAGTTTTTTTGAAAACTGAAAAATCACCGGAAATTTGTGTTTTCAAAAAATGTGTTCGATGCCAAATGTCTTGAAATTGCATGACATGTCGAGATTTATAGTTATCTCAAAAAAAAAATCGTCTAAAATCGACTTTTCAGACGGGGGAACGCAAAAAAAATTTTTTTTTACAATTTTTTTTCGTGATGACAGTAAATCTCATGCAATTTTAAGACATTTGGCATCAAAAATTTTTTTTGAAAACACCAATTTCCGGTGATTTTTGGGTTTAAAAAAAAAACAAATTTTAACAGCTGCGAGACTAATAAATGAAGTTCGAATGAGCTAATGTTTTCCATAGAGTATTTTATCGCACAAATCAACATTTCGCAGCAAGTTACGAATAAAAAATCGATATAACTGTATTTATTGGCACCCAAAACCATATGTTTCGTCTCGTAGTCTGAAAAAAAAACCGAAAAAAAAGTCCCAGAGTTTTTGAAAAAAAAAATCGAGATGACACTAGATTTCGACGTTTCATGCAATTTTAAGACATTTGGCATCACTTTTTTTTCGAAAACCCCGATTTCCTTTCTCCCCCGTTGGGTGATTTTTCGATTTTCAAAAAACTCAAACTTTGACCGCTTAAATCTGATTGGGCTGATATTTTGCGTAGGGTATTTTATCGAGGTGATGAACAATTTTTATTGGGTAACTTTTTGAAATTAGAGATGACCATTTTCATTGGCACCCTAATGTGCACACTGTTTACATTCTGTTTACATGGATGAAGAGGCACAGAGAAGTTTCTTTTTGATGTGGGACTCCGTCTAACCGAAGTATATGGGAGTGTAATGAAAACCTTTACCCAGAACAGGCAGGAAAAATGAAAGATTTCGAATGCTTATAACTTGAACATTTCTTAATAGATCGGAATGATGTCTGCATCAATTGATAGAAAATATTTCTGCGCATCTAACAAAATGTTATTTTTCATGAGATAAACATTTGAATGACCGTGGAATGTCTCGTTTTGATTGGCCCGATTTACGATTTCCCCAACACAGACTTCAACATCAATGAACCAGAGGGAATCCGCTTTGCAAATACATGCAGGGTTGCCAATAAAAATTTTCCAAAAAATGGAAGATTGCTCTTGAAAAAACTGGAAGAAAACTGGATCCTGAAAAATAGTCTTATTTCAAGAAGTTCGGCTTTGATTTATTTAAAATCATTTTTTTAACCTACCCCAGGGCTCGAGAAATAGAATTATTTCGAAATTTTCTTGTAGTATTTATATGTACAGTGGAATCCGATGTCATGTCAGGAAGTAATAATAAGCGGACGTCATACAAAGCTTTTTGTGTAAACCCCGTTTTTTACGTAAATAAGACTTCTTATTAAGAAGTCATTATATTCGGCTGTTTTAAAAGAATATTATATGAGGGGCTTAGAATGAAAGGGGTGTAAGTGATTTGATCGATTTCTCTACATCGACTCTCTCTTTTGGTCATAACATAGCTGCAAATACATTCCGTACTGTATTTGGCAATGTGGAAGATAGGTCAGAACCTCATCTATCGGACTCTATAGCAAACCTCAATTGGAACGTTTTTGCAGTTGAGTTATTAACTAAAGAAAAAGTTGATGAAGAGAAATCGATCAAGCCACTTACACCCCTTGCATTCTAAGCCCCTCATATGAAGACCCAACTTCGTTGTGTAATTACGTATGAATAGGCGGTAGGTCAGTATAAGCGGAGACATAATAAACGGATTCTACGGTAGTTCATAAAATAGCGAAATAAACCATTGATTGACCATTCGAGCAGATCAAAATTACGTTTCACACCATTCGAACATTACTGAAAAACAATATTTGAGAATCTGTTCTCCTTGAACCTCTAGAAAATAGGTTTTGTTTGGATAAAACTTTAAAAATCTCGTATTTATTGCTCGACAATGTGATTAATTGAGGTGCTCGGGGACACGGTTTCTGATTCTAGATCACTGCATCAAATCTAATCTCAATCCTCTATTCTTTTCCTCGAATTTTGATATTTTTGCAGTGTTTCTTTTGACCATCTTCGCTCCATTAACCATTTTTTATAGGATATCTTGTTATGAACATTGCACCATTCGTTGTGGAAATGGTAAATCAATTGGTCTCGACTTCAGAATGTTTTGGAGAACCTAGAACATATAATATTTATATAAACTCAAAGACAAAGTAGCGCGTTGTTACTTGCGTAGTCACCACACGCATTACGCGCTAACCGTTTGAAATTCGGAAGTGTAAGCAAGAGAAAAATAACATTGAGAGTATGTAAGAAAATAAAGATCGATTCAAAGTAAATACACCTTGCATCGATCAAACGCCGATCAAAAATGTCAAAAAAACAAAATTAATCAAAGAAAAGGAAAGGTGAATGAGGGATAATATTTATGCATTGTGAATTTATTTTACATGAAATTGGTAAAAAATACACATATAAAAAAAACTGGATAAAACTGGAAAATATTCTAAAAAACTGGAAGATTTTAGGGTTTAACTGTTTGACTGGATCGAACAAAAAGAAACTGGAAGAATCCAGTTTAAACTAGAACATTGACAACGCTGAATACATGCAAGTCGGGGGCATTTCAGTTATCACCGAAATATGTTCCCTAACAAAGCCATCTAAAACCAAGGTACCAGATGAATTTGGCATTGCAAATACATGCAAGGGGAGGAACAACCTCATGTACATCAGTCGATATAGTTTGATTCTGAGATCTGAAGCCCAACTGGCTTATAAATTGAAACCAAAAGTCTATACGCATCATTTTCGCTTCTCTGCTTAAACCTTAGAGCAACAACAAATTGACAAACAAAATTCTCCAAGAATAATGTTTTGACGTAGGACTACGTCTTTCATTTCTGTACCGGGGTGTAAGTTCAAAGCTTCAAAAACGAGAGAGTGACGCTGGACTGCAAGCTTTGGAACGTTAATACCTCTTTACCGGCTGAATGGAGAGGTATAATAATCACTTCATCCGAAAGATAAAATGTCAACGAGTTATGTCATTGTCACTTATTGGCCCAAAAAATCGTTTCAATAGCTTCAAAATTGCTTTGACAGCAAACTATTGAAATCATAACTAGTTCATTGATGATGATTGGTGATCGCAATGTGTTCCCGAACACGGACGCAAAATCTAGGCACCTGGAAAAACGGTCATAACGAATACGTGCAAGCTGTGATTTCCTTTGCTCACTTGCATTAGTGTTTGGGAAACCATAGCGGACACATGCATAGCGTGATTAATTTAACTTACAGGTTCTGTTCTGCTTTCGCATGGAACAGTCATGAAAAATTGCCACATCACGATAAAAAAGAAATGAATTTTATGCAAATAAAGTATACAACCGTTATTTCGTTTTCACCGTGAAATGGCCTCAGTTTGTATTCTGCGCATGGAGTGATCATGAAAAATCTTATTCTTACGGAAACAAAAATGATCAAACATATTCATTTGCTTTTTCAAGGCCACTCAAATTCCATCGGTTCGTTTAGGGACCACCAACAAGTTCGAAAGAGTTGAATGTTAAGAGTTATGTTAATAACAATTCCATACTTATACTCATCCACCCACACACTAACAAGAAAAACTTTCAACAATCTTTCAAAATATTCATTCATTCATTCATTAAGAATTGATTCAGATGCAATTTCAAATAAATGATTACTGAGCCAACGGTAGTCCTACGTCTACCTTGGGGTTATATCATAGATATAACCCACTTCTTGTTTTTAGATGAGCGCATTTCCATATCAGATAGTGGAACTGGGGGTAAAACGGATAAGTTAGAAGAGCTTGTATCTTTTGAACGTTATGTATTCCAAAACTGAAATGCAGTTTTTTGCAGTATAATATACTATTCTCGATTTAATCAGTCAAATGTTTAACAAAAAATAGTTCCCAATGTTTTTACTGAAATAAAAACAGGTTCAATTGTTTTTTTTGTGGTGTAGATGAAACGAAAATATAGTGGAAATAATACGGGAAAGAAGTGTGAAACGCGTAGAATTTTTTCGCTCGCGAGAGAGATACAGTAAGCCCAACTGGAAACAAGTTCGCTGGACCAGCGGAAGTAAATTCAATGTCAGAGCTTCAGATAATTGAGGTCAAGTTTGGAGAACTATTTTGCGAACGAGATACAAGTGCGGAACCGTGACATGGCGGTGGATCGCTTATGGTATGAGATGGCATGTTCCATGCTGAAAGAAGTATCGACTTGGTAAGAACTTCATGCAGCAAATGACTCTGAGCATAAATCAATACATGCGACACAGTTATGATCGAGGAAAAATAAAACGACAAATTCTGTCAGACAGAAGTGAAAAAAATACAAATGAACAAAATAAATAAATGGCAAGTATTATACCTCATTATAAAACGATGTTGGAAAGTGTTTTCTAAGAGTAAAAAGGAGGGCATAAACATGAATCTATATCTTTTTCGGTCGGGGCCGTGTATTTGGAAAAGTATGCGAGAAACTTTAATGCGTGCTTATTTGCAATGTGTCTCTTGTCTCGTGCGCTTATATTCATACATGGGAGAGTAGCACAATTTCTGTTATTTTCAAGCTCATTCAATGTAATAAATCGAGATGCCAAAACATGTGCTAAACATTTATTTTAGGTATATAAACAGAACTGGAAAAGTAAACTGAAAAAATAGTAAAAAATAAATTCTATTCGCTATTCATCTGAAATTATGTCAGTGTCCAATCAATTTTGTTATGTGAACGTTTAGTTTTATGAACGAAAACAGTTATTACACGTCATTTGGTACGAGCGGTTGCATAATAGTGGAACAAAGTGTGTTAATCATCCAGCGGTGAAGTTCCTACTGTAACTGTACATGCCAGTAGTGGAATTTTTGCATAATGTAATTGAATTAAAACGATATAAAAATAATAGAAAGGCAAGGCGCTGCATTCGTTATGACATCTTCTGACCACATATATCTTCGATTACCGGGATGACGTGAACTTGATTGAAAAGTTGAGATGCTCAAACCTGGAGGTCTAATATAGCAATTATAACTTGTTCCGGGCTTTGTAGAGCTCTCTTTTCATAATAAATTAACATACAAAACACGATTTATTGGTATCGGTTTATGGACGAAAAAAAAAATTATTCGGTAACAGCAATAAACACTAATAAAATTAGGGGCAAAAGAAAGTGAACGCATGTTTTGTGTGTTCTTTTTATTTATATTTTAGCATTTCTCTCTTCCTTTGACTTCATTTGATCACAATTTTAAAATCATGAAATCATAATCTAGTATCGACACAGCCACAATAAGAAACGAACCAACTTGCGACAGAAAGGCTTCATAATAAAGACAGAAAAATTGTAAGGGGTTGTATCTAGGACACGACCGCATATTTTCGACGTAGAACTACGCAATTATATTATGCAATCCACTTATTTACCACTTCGAGTATTATTTTAGAATTCATCGAAATTTTTGTAAAAGATTATGTTCTTCGTTACAAATAAACTTGAAGAACGTTCTATGACGTTTGATATGATGCCTAGGACTACCAAAATATGTGACCGAAAGAATTGTCAAACGATCATTGTATTTTACATTTCCCTTTAAAAATATTGCACATCTCATGTTTACGTAGTTCTCGAACCGCGAAAGTCCATTCATCTCTTGTATCTGAAATGACGATTTTCTCAGGCATTTATTTTGAAGTCAGTGTTGGGGAAACCGGTAATCGGGCCAATCAAAACTTGGCAGTTAGGGCGTTCAAATATCGCTCGACATTTTACAGTTATTCATTGTTCATCTCATGAAAAATAATATTTTATTAATTGTGATAGACGCGTAGAAATATTTCCTATTAATTGACGCAAACATCTATCCGATTTGTTAAGAAATTTTCGGGTTATAAGCATTCGAAATACGGGTAGGGTTAGCATACAAATCGGCAGAACAAATGTATGGGAAAAAGGAAGTTTTTTCAGTTTTCATGAAATTAAACCGTTTCGAGATTAGCGAATTGTAATGTATAGCATATCAAACAAATCTTAGAGAATTTCCGATTCGATTGGTATGCAAATCATGAGAATTCGTTCACAGTGAAAATAGTTATTAACGTTAGCTTTATTTCATAAAAACGTGACCTGTTTTCTGATTTGGCACCCTTCCTGAAAGACGTAGTTCTACGTCAAAAATACAGTCATGAGTTAATTAATCATGTAACTTTTCTATTCAATTCGGTTATAAAAACAACTGCATGATCTTATCGAGATTATGGATTTTTTATTGATTTTGAATATATTTATTTGTTCAGAATTTCATATTACCAGTTTACTAGTAAATTGAAGCATGTATTGTTTGTCCTACCAATGGCAACATAGCCCTTCCAGAAAAATGACAAAAATAATGTTGAGAAAGATTTTGGGATGGTAATGCGAAGTATTTGAATACATTTTCATACGATTTTTTTTCTAAAACCGTGATGCATTCTATAATAATTTTCCAAGTGATAAACAACCGAATTGAATAAAATAATTCAGCACAATAGAATAACTAAATCAACGATGCGGTCTCGAATACTAAACTGAATCAACACCACTACTAAGCGCTGTTCATGGGTCCAATCGCAGAATTATTCATTGATTGATTTTCTAATCTACCCTTTAAAATTACCTTTTACTATAAAATTCCTAGTACTTCTACAAAAATTCGACATTATAATATCAGATTATTTTCAGACACAACTCTCGTTCAAGATTTTTCTACCACTTACAAATAACATGTTTCTCCGTTAAGTTACATGCCAAATTTGGTTTTATTTGCTTGATTAATTCTCGAGTAATGCAGAAATTTGCGTTTCATTTGTATGGCAGCCCCTCCTAAGAGAGGGGGGAGGGGTATCTAACCACCATAGTATCATTTATTGCATCCTAAAACTTCCACACGGCAAATTTCGTTTCATTTGCTTGATTAATTCTCAATAAATTTAGAAATTTGTATTTCATTTGTATGGCAGCCCCCCTTAGAGAGGAGGAAGGGGTCTCAAACTTTAACGAAAACCTTTCACGATCACAAAAACCCCTACATACCAATTTTCATGTCGATCGGTTCACTAAATCTCGTAAATCAGTAAAGCATACAACGATTTCCTTTACTCCCCCCTTGGGTGATTTTCCGATTTTCAGAAAACTAAAATTTTGAGATCTGCGACAATAGTAAATCAAGTCCGTATGAGCCAATATTTTGCAGAGAGTATTTTATCGTGCAAATCAACATTTCGCAGCAAGTTCCGAATGAAAATTCGAGATAATTATTTTTATTGGCACTTAAAACCATACGTTTCGTCTTGTATTCCGAAAAAAAACTAAGTCCCAGAGTGTCGATTTTTGACGAAAAATAATTTTCGAGATGACACTAGATCTCGACGTTTCATGCAATTTGAAGACATTTGGCATCAAAAATTTTTTTTCGAAAACCCCGATTTCCTTTACTCCCCCCCTTGGGTGATTTTTCGGTTTTCAAAAAACTCAAACTTTGACCGCTGTGCGACACTAGTAAATGAAGTTCGATTGAGCTGATATTTTGCATAGGGTAGTTTTTCGTGGAAATCAACATTTTTAATCTAGTTCGCTTTGAAAATTCGAGATGGCCATTTTAATTGGCACTCTAATAGAATAGACAGCCATTCCATGCCAAACCGATATAGTGGTTCACAGATTTTCGTGAAAAGTGGTTGTTTTGTTCTTTATCGCAAATTATGAGATCAGTATTTTTTATTTTTTTGTTAGGGTGACCATTTCCATTCTAGGGTGGTCCAAAAAACCATTTTTTCGCATTTTCGCCAAAAATGACTTTTTTCAAAAATTCATAACTTTTGAACTACTAGACCGATTCAGATGATCGACCTATAAATTAAAGCCAATCACCTTTTTTAAAAAAATACTATACCTACAGAAAATTTGATTTCTGCTCTCGTTATTATTGATTGTATTCGTTTTTTATTGTTTTCATAGTCTCGAGACCCAAGGCGCTATAGTTGTTTATATTTTTTCTGGAAAGCTGAGGATTTTTCAAACAACATATCTTGAAACCAGGGAAGCGTTTTTTTCGTTTTTTAATTATAATTTTTCAAAGTTAGCCGATGGTCCAAAAAATCATTTTATTTCCCATTTTTTCCACTACAAAAAATCACCGATTTAGATGAACGACATATCAAATTGAAGCCAATGAGCTAGTCAAAAATACGGTCTCATAAATTGCGATTAAAAACAAAACTACCACTTTTGACGAAAATCTGAGAACCACTGTATCGGTTTGGCATGGAATGGCTGTATATAGATATGGTTAAAGCTAAAGGAAACATTTTTCTGATTGAGTTAATGAGTGGCCTTATATTTTGGCGCTCAATTATTGTACTTAGAATGTTGGAAGCGTAATTTTTTTTTTCCTAAAATATGTTAATAACATTGATAAGTATAATTTGTTAAGTATAATAATTAACTTATTTCATGAGAAACAGACGATTCAAAATTTATTTTAGTAACCCTGTTAATTAGATATGTTTCCAGAGGCGTCTCGTCCGCCTGTTCAAACTGTGCATAGGACAGGTAGACATTCTCAGAAAAAAATGTGTATTATTTCACATTTGTAACATGGATTTCTTTTTTTAATTTCCATATTATCCCGGATATACTTATTTCATTTTCTATTTTGGTGGAACTCAAACCCATCGTGAAGAATGTAATGTGATAGCTACATTTGACTACTCCACGCAACCCGTACGCAACGCAACCTTAACGCTATGGAATAAGCAGTAATAACTATCGAGTTCAAATCTTTCAACTGAACCAGCCGTCATCCAAATACTTCTCTGTATTTTCAAGTGGGACAGGGCAAACACAGTGAACTACGTATGAAACGATCACTACTACTAATACGCCGCCTTGCGTAAAAATGACGTTAAAGGTTCAATGTTTACTGCTGAACGAAATCAATGAAAACGATGGAAAATACACATCCTCACTCTTCAGTGTTTGTTCGTGGTTGTTATAGTTTCCCTTTCTGTTTCTCTTTCTGCTCCTGACGTCATTGAAATTTGAGAGAAACCACGAGACCGCGAGAGTACACAGCACTAAACACCCCGAGCGAACGTGCTTCAAATAAATAAACGAACAAATTCATTCATTATTTCTGTGGTTGTGGTGGTGTTCTTGCGTTAATTCGAGCGTGTTTACTGATTTTGTTCAATCGACAACTTGAACCAGGTATAGTACACGTTTGTCTGCTTACGTTTCAAAATCGCCGCTGCGTTGGTCGGACATGTGGATGAAATAGCTGCGTACTTTGGTCTTAATGCTGACGAATTGTGGCCCAGAGCTTTGATGGCGCTATTGTAATGTCCGGAGATAAATATTGTCACGCACACGTATTGAACTTGGTGTTGCTTCACCCGTGCACAAACTACAAGAAAACTTCATGCTTTTTCAATGCGATCTCATCTCTCGTGGCATTTTTCTCGCAGTCACCAAAACGCAGCGAGACATTGAAGCAGTTTATGGAGACCAAAATACCAAATGTTTTCAAAACCAAATGGTCTTATAATTCTTAAATGATCAAAATAGTTGATCTGAATTAAACACCCATCGATGAATGTTTGGGTGAGATTTATCTTGGCGACAGTGTCTTTGATGCTGAAACTTTTACAACATCCAGAGGTCTTCACGCATTCATGCTTGAGTTTAACACTGTATTGTTGCTCAAACTTTTTGGGAATATTTTTGCACATACGGATGTTATTTATCAAATGTTGCTTAACCCTCCTGTACTCGCGTGCAAAATCATACTCGTATACTCGCGCACGGTTTCACAGACCGAAAATTGAACTTCTCTGTAATGTTGCCATTGTGTATTTTTCAGGTTTTATTGGCATTTATTTGAAGAAGAGGGTATGATTGAATGAAAAAATTCCGGAAAATATGTTTTCTTCGTCTCTATTATGTTTTAATAGCCATCTAATTCCGCCTACTCAAAATAGAGTAATTTTTGATACTCCAAAATAAATAACGAAATTAGAATTTTTCAGTGTTTTTAATTAAAAGTAAGCAACTGAATATAATTCATAGAAGTATAAAGAGCTATAAAATAACACAAAAAACGTATTAATTGATCGTAATTTCATTAGAGTAAGAATCAGAACATAGCATAACTGCATGCTCGAAACAAACATTTTTTTATACATTTCATGCAGTTGTTGCGTGTTTTTCGGGTCTTTTATCGAAGAGAAGAATGTTTAACGACCTTCTAGATAATTACCAGACGATAAAGGTTCTGGAATATAAAGTTTGCATATTTCTAATATTTTTTGTCTCTGTTTTCTTGGTAAACTAAGAATTAATGCCTTTTTTAGATGGGGCATAAAAAGATGATATAAAAGGATTTCTAGTAACTTCGTTTTCTTTTTCTTGTTTTTATGTCGATACTGTCCATTATTAAAACAAATATCCCCGAAACTGTAACTGTTAAAAATTACCATAAGCTACCGATTAGTTTATAGTTCACTGTTTACAATTCTTCCACAAGTGAAATTCTTTCACAAGTGTGTATATGTATGACCATTATATTCAGCGAATAACTACATTTATATTTTCCTTTTAACGTATGAATCTAACGACGAATATATCGACAAATAGTTAATATATGGATCCGTTCAATTCCGTTACAAAAGGGCCTGAAATCAAATAAGAATAGTCCTCTAATGATCTTATGCATTATATTCAATAAATATTCCACGCCATTAAAAAAGCCATTTTAAAAAAGTGGAACACGTCCCCTTTGTACCAACACATGCAATACGCTAAACGATGACGAACGACGAATAACGAAGCTAGAGAGAATCGCAAAGTCGTAGCGTTGATATTTTCTGAGAAATTAACGAATTATTGATTTCTCGTTCTGACAGACCAATGCGCGAGAATAGGAGTGTTAAAAAGGGATTATACGTAGTAGAATGCGCGCGTAACGTCAAGGCTTACTTTGCTTCTATAGCAAGGCCAGCTCAAAGCAGATCATCATTTCGATAGTACACTCAAAGGTGTAATTAGGCCATATGAATAAAAACAAAATTCAGCTTTACTTTACTTGAATCGAGATGTCGAGCAGGGAGATTGAGTTTTTACTACGTTTAGTATGAATAAAAGTGACAACTAAGTATTTACTTATCGAAAAAGGAAGTTTACTTAACTTCGTATGAATAAAACAGCATTTATCAAGTATTTACTTCGTAATTATCAAGTGTGCTCATGAGCATACTTTGCGTCTGAAACTCTTTTATTCGTTTTGATATCATATCCGGTTTATGTTTAAATCTGTCATCTTGCGCTCATAGTTAAAAAAAATAACAAGTACTATGACGCGTCAAACATTCCGTTTCCACTTTTTGTGACATCGGTCCTGAATTACAAATTACGCAGAGAGGGAGATAATGACAATTTAAAGTAGTTGTATAGGTTCAGTCACGAAAACGTAATTTTTTTTAACAAGAACCTTCCTATCCAACTATGGGGAAACCAGAGGTGGAGCGTTGCAAAACTAGTTTTTATGTTTCTTTAATATTAATTAATATTACCCTTTTTGTTCAACGTTCCGCGAAGCCGGAACATTAACAGAACTGAAGGTGCCGAAGGAAGCAAAATATCTTTTTATCGTTTTCCAATAGATAAGTCGTTGAGATGGCTTAAAATGGCTTTTCATTTTTTTTGCCTACCATTACATAGACAAATCGGGAAGTAACATACCTGGTAGTATATTTGCTTTGCGGATCACAGGCCAAAACAATCTGCTGACAGATGTTTGACAAAGTAAAAGCTATGTTCGAATTCCGAAAATGAAATCAGTAAAGTAAACTGTTATTCATACGAATTAAGTAAATGCTAGCAAAGTTTACTTTACTTGAAAACGAGTAGAATAAGTAAATACTTTTTTTTTATTCATATGGCCTATTGTGTCGCCTAGTTGCAAACCCGACCAACTCCACAAGTTTGGGAAATTCGTATTTTCGGTTTTTTAGACCTCAGATAAATTTTTTCACTTATTGGTAGTGAGACACAGCACAAATATCGATCAATTCCCTATAAAACACGCGTTTGAAAATCATGATGTGCTGTAAAACCGGTAGCATGATGCTACAGAAAATCGACTTTCCTGTAAAATTTTTATTTTTGGAGATGGTCGGTTTTGCAACTAGACGAAACAATGAATGAAAGTAACGTCATAAATTGTCGTCGTTTATATGAATCGATTATAGACAAAATTATTGACGAAATAACGAAACGGTTTAAGGAACTAGATGAACTAGATGAATACAAATTCGAAATCTGACCAGAAGCGGTTATTCTGAATTATGATGATGACTGTGGAAAAGATTTCCTTTATCAGAAGATGCAGATGGCTTTATTTAATGGGGAAATCATAATTGATTCTTTTGTTATATAGATAAATGTTGAGAAATAAAAATGTTAAAATCTGTCATCGCAATATTGTTGTTTTAATGTTGCAAATGTAGATTGAACAGGTAGCTCATTTGGTCACGCGTCGCCTCTGTGTTTCCATAAGTGATAATCTTCACTATTCGAAATCTAACGATCTTCGTTACTTTTTTGTACGAAACTTGTGTGGTAAACTTATATAAAAACACACACAAATTTTGGGGCATGAAGTTTTTTTTTCAACAACCGTTTAAAACCAAGCTCCGCATTCCTTACATATTCCTGCTTACAATGTTAAGGTATCCTACCTTTTTCCATTCTACTGAACAGCCATACCCCGATGAAAAGTTACCGAGCCTGTTGAATTTTAACCAGCATTGTTCCAGTTACTAACAACGCACGAGCGAAGGAAAACAATCCGTTCGTAGATCCTCCCGTGCACAAATTCTGTTTTTAATCCAAAGCAAATCTGAGCCGCAACCCTCCGTTCCGTGTGGGCGTTCGTTGGAGCTCCACACGGTTAGGGGTTCAATACATGCTGAAACATAACACCGGTTCAAGGTCTGCGGAAGCGAGTTATCCACTGCACGGACCATTCGAGCGCATGGTAGGAAGAAAGACGAAACAATCCCGACGGTGTCCCGATTGCAACGACAGCGAAAATTAGAGGGAAAAAATTGAATAACAGAAAATGAAAATATAAATACCAGAACCAGAATACCAGAAAAATACAGAAGCCTCAAAACATGGGACGTTCACTTTATTAAGGTAGAAATTGTATAAAACGACTAAGGATACCTTTCTCTGTCACTCTCTCTCTCTCTCGTTAAATCGACCCTTTTCGGAGGGAGCAATCAGCTGTTATTGACTAAACATGAACGTTCCCCAAGGTGAAAAGGATTTTAAAACGTGTCTGTGTTGGCCCCTTCCAGTGAAACACAATGGACGAAAAATCTGCACCGCAACGAGACAACCCAAAAGCAAGGCCTTGGCAAGCCTATTTGCAACACATCCAAAGGTGGCGGTTTATCTCCACAGCATAGCAACATTCTACCGCTGGAAGGTCACAAAATTGGAGGCGCCTAACGAAAGCCGCACTATAGCGAAGCGTGTTTTTTCCATGGCCTAAGCTGCGTAATTTATCGATTATTTTGATGACACGTTCCCGTGTGGGCGGCAGGGTTTGGATCGGGCTAAGCTGGCCGTATTAGCCTATTTCGCACACATACACGCACCCACACTCGTCGGCCTGGGCAATTGAGCTGCGGTTTTGTGTGGGCTAAGGTTCACGGAAAGCCCTGCTACCGATGGAAAACAACAACATTAAAACTGAACCCAATAACATAATAATAGCAGCGAACAACAAAGCGTCGAAATTGTTGCTTGCCGTCATCCGACGCCGGTTAGTCCAATGTTCTTCCTTTCAGGCTATTAGGGCAATGGTAGCATCCTCTCAATGGGCGTTGAATTATATTTGGTGCTATAATAGACGACTGTTGGCATATTAGGCACAATAATGATAACTAACGTAAATTATTGGGTAAAGTTGAAGCGTGAAACGAAAACTTGTAATTTGTGGGCAAAAAAATATATCCGCAAATGCTTCGTCGGAATATGATTTACGCACATTTGTTTTGCCAAATCAAACACGCTATATCAAATAGATTAATTTGCCTGATTCGATATTGAAAATGTTTCACAATAGTGTAGAATGTTTGCACAAGTAGCCGGTCATTGCTTTGATAGCAATATAACCCCCAACAAAATACTGCTATCAAAATGACACGAGTTCAATATTGCTATGTAGCTAGTCGTACTTTCGAATTAAAACATTTAAAATAACTCGTCCAAAATATATCCTTATCATATACAGTTGAGAATAAAGCCCGGTTCACTTAAATTTTGATGATTTACGAATCAATCGAATCGACAATTCTGTAAGATTTGTTCGGTATGAATTATGATTCCCTAATCCGTAAAAGGTTTAAATCCGAAATCTAAATTCTCGCTCGATTGCGAGATGAGTAACGGGTGTTAAATAAAAAATAAGAATTTTTTCAATGCTTTTCAGTAAGAGCGTCAAATTTTCTTTCTCCAAGAAAATTGCTCTCTCGGCTCCCTATAAACAGTAGACGTGTTTGGTTTTGCTAGTTTGAATTTAGTCAAAGCAAAGATGACGTCGAAATAGCACTTGCTCCGGAACGCATTGTACGGTTCTACGAAACGCATTTCCAGCAAGGAAAAAAGTTCACGGTGGCACATTTTAAGGAAGAAAATGTACCTGTCAGTACGGTATATCGTATCCTGGGTTCCCTGAACGTAGAGCGGAAGGTCGGAAGTGGTCGTCCGGTGACGATAATGACGGAGCAGAGGAAGACATCGTTAAAGAAGCTGTTTGACAACAAGGACGCAACCAGCCTGCGTGACGCCGGTCGGAAATATGGCTGCTCCCACGTATTGATCCATCGGACCCTCAAGATGGAAGGAATCGTCTGCAGGAAGAAGACGAGGTCGCCGGAGTACACGGAGGAGCAGATTGAGACGGTTAAATCACAGTGTCGGGGGATGACCAAAAAATATCGCGGGACGTCTTTCGTTCTGGACGACGAAAGCTATTTTCCGCTGTCCAAAACACATATTCCAGGAAATGATAATTACTACTCCAGCGACAAGTCATCCACACCGCCTGAAGTGAAATACAAGTTCAGGCACAAGTTTGAAAAAAAGGTTATGTTGTACATCGCCATTTCCGACCGGGGCATTTCAAAGCCTTGGTTTAAGCCGAGCGGTTTGGCAATCAACCAACAAATCTATCGAGAAGAGTGCCTCGATAAAATCCTGCTGCCGTTCCTGAACGAGCATCACGCGGATGGGAAGCACGTTTTCTGTCCAGACAAGGTGTCTTCCCATTACGCCAAGAAGACGCTGGCGTATCTTGAGGAGAAAAAGATACCGTTCGTGCCGAAAGATCGTAACCCAACAAACTTGCCCCAGTGCCGCCCAATAGAGGATTTCTTTGGCTCACTCAGTGCCCTAGTGTATAAAAACAATTGGAGGGTCAAGGACACGAAGCAACTGACCACAAAAATCCGGAATTGTATCCGGAAAATGAACGTAAGTGCCGTACAACGTTCTTGTGAGAGCATCGCGACAAAGTTGCGTCGAACAGCAGACCACGGCCCTTACTCAAACATTCACTGACATTTTTTAGAAGAAAATACATTATGTTATTAATAAAAAATACTGAAATCGATGGAAAAAAAATATTTTTTTATATATGATTGAAAAAATTCTCATTTTTTATTTAACACCCGTTATTCAGTTAATCAATCTAATTTTCGATGAGTATAGTGACGTTCAAATTTTCGTCTCTTCCTTTTCACGGAAATTTTTTTTTCAGAGAGAAAGAAATGTGGAAAAATCTTTATCTCTGAAGTTCAACGAGAATGCTTTTTCGTTTCTCATTTAGTACTGGAAATATGGAGCAAAATATCAAAACTAGCTTCACCAACGTTAGCCTGTGTAGATAACGTCTAAACGACTTGCATTTGGAAATTTGGAAATTTTGGAATATTAATCCATCTCATGTTCAGTTCACGATGAAACCCAATGTTATCGCATATTTT
This sequence comes from Toxorhynchites rutilus septentrionalis, assembly GCF_029784135.1. NCBI lineage: Eukaryota > Metazoa > Arthropoda > Insecta > Diptera > Culicidae > Toxorhynchites > Toxorhynchites rutilus. The sequence continues at coordinate 127,703,064 of NC_073745.1, forward strand.
CATGCAACGTTTTCAGCTGTACTGAAGAAATGAAAAACCATTATCGGCATCAAGAAGTCACGAAACCATTTTTCGGCAATCATAACTGGCAAAAAATAAAAATCAGCATTGCGTTTCTCGCAAGAATCGAAGTGAGCGTATAATATTCTTTCGCCTCCTAATCTCAACCAAGGCGCCAGGTGAAACAATCATATGAAATGCACTTTCAGCCATATTGGAACTGCTGTCGGTATTGTTTACAAACAGCATCAGAACGCTGCCGGCGGCTCTCTACAAACTGCTACGACGCTTATTCGAACATTGTCTACTATGTTCGGTTTTCGCGAATTTATGTGAAAAAGAAGGGATAATTTTGTAAAATTTCGTTCTCATTTCCACTACTCTCGCATGTGAAAATGCAAAAATGGCGTATCCTAGCAATTACAAAACAATCAACTCCCGCTCCACAAACCGGAATACCCTTCTTATTGAAGTGATGATGTTGCTTCACCTGTTATACATTGATATAAGCGCCTTGATCTCAACTAGTTTCCCTGTGGGTTAAATAGGTTTTTTTTCTCTCAAATCGGCGAGCGATTCGATTTCTGGTTTAAATTCACGAAAATTGAAAGCAATCCTATCTTCCCATGCATTTGTTCTACTCATTTGTTTGCTATTATACCCGTGCTGTCAATAAGAACCAACTTATGCATATGTGATGTACAACATTTAAAGGGTGTGTCACATCAAATTGCATCACGGAAAAAACGCTGTAAAAATTCGCCCAGTAGACCGATCCTTTTGAAAATTTTAGACAGTAAAATAAAAACTATTCAACAACTTTTGGCATTTTCTTTTTATTCATACTTCGAGCCCAAGCCCGTATGCTCGCACCTTCCTCTTTACCCCGTCCATAAGGTTCTGTACAACGTCAGGTTGTAGTTTTTTCTTAACAGAAATCCATTTTCTCTTGAAGTCCGCCTCCGATTTGACAACTTTTGGGTTCTTCTGGAGGGCCTGTTTCATAATCGCCCAATATTTCTCTATTGGGCGAAGCTCCGGCGCGTTGGGCGAGTTCATTTCCTTTGGCACGAAGGTGACCCCGTTGGCTTCGTACCACTCCAACACGTCCTTTGAATAGTGGCACGAAGCGAGATCCGGCCAGAAGATGGTCGGGCCCTCGTGCTGATTCAATAGTGGTAGTAAGCGCTTCTGTAGGCACTCCTTACCCGTTTAGGTAAACCTGCCCGTTTACCGTGCCGGTCATCACGAAGGCGGCGCTCCGCTTTCCGCAAGAGCAGATCGCTTGCCACACCATGTACTTTTTGGCAAACTTGGATAGTGTCTGCTTGCGAATCTCCTCCGGAACGCTGAATATGTCCTCTGCGGAGAAGAACAACAGGCCCGGCAGCTGACGAAAGTCCGCTTTGACGTAGGTTTCGTCGTCCATTACCAGACAATGCGGCTTCGTCAGCATTTCGGTGTACAGCTTCCGGGCTCGCGTCTTCCCCACCATGTTTTGCCTTTCGTCGCGGTTAGGAGCCTTCTGAACCTTGTATGTACGCAGGCCCTCCCGTTGCTTGGTCCGCTGGACGAATGAACTTGACAAATTCAGCTTATTGGCGACATCCCGGACCGAACTTCTCGGATCACGTCTAAACTGCTTAACTACGCGTTTGTGATCTTTTTCACGGAGCATCCATTTTTGCCGTTCTTCAGCTTCCGGTCGATGGTTAGGTTCTCGAAGTATCGTTTTAGTACTCTGCTGACCGTGGATTGGAGGATTCCCAGCATCTTACCGATGTTCCGATGTGACAACTCCGGATTCTCGAAATGAGTGCGCAGGATTAATTCACGACGCTCTTTTTCGTTCGACGACATTTTTCCAAATTTACGAAAAATTGACAGTGAAGCATGGCCAACGTGATCTATACACTCTTATCTGATTATAAGCGAAAGCTGAAGATATAATTCCTAAAAATAAAATTTCTACAGCGTTTTTTCCGTGATGCAATTTGATGTGACACACCCTTTATATACCACTGCGAATCAAATGCGGCGTTCTTCTACATACAATGTGAAGAGAGGAAACATTCCAATGTAAGCTCCGCCTTTTTTCAACTGAGTATAAATAAGGCATTCACGGTTACACAGTCTTAATCCAGCTAACGAGCAGATCACAATCTTTCCCAACCAGGGTTACCAATAATATTTTTCACAAAACTGGAAGATTGCTCTTGAAAAAACTGGAAAAAGCTGGATCCTGTAAAACCGTCCTATTTTAAAAGATCGGCTATAATTAATCTAAAATGATTTTTTTCACTTTTTGCTGAAGATATAGGATTTCCTTTGAAGCTTCGTGCAGTATTTATATGTAGTTCATAAAATGGCGAAATAAACCATTAATTAATTAAATCATTCGAGCAGATCAAAATGACATTCCGCACCACTCGAACATTGCTGTGAAACAATATTTGAGGATCTTTTCTTCTAGAACCTCTAGGAAATACGGTTTTATTTGGGCAAAACTTTAAAAATCACGTATTGGTTCATGTGCATAAAATCGCTGATAGAAAAACATCGCAAAACTGCTCGATAATGTGAATCATTTAGGTACATAGTATTATTCCAATATTCAAATAAGCACGTTCAATGCTTAAACAACACTGCTGAAGTATTATTTGTGTATTAAAATTTTCATATTTTGCTATTGAGAAGTTATTTCCCTCATTTTTCTTATTATTATTAATCTATATTTTACTTCTTACAACAGGCTTGTTCAAATAAAATTTTGGTATCAAGATAAAAATGAGGTATCCTTAATTATTTCCTCTTGCTCGAAAGTAATTTTGAAAAAATATGCATTAGCTCTTTAAGAGTGTTTAGAATATACGTAAAATTAATGCTGTTTAGAACTACAAAATCTTCGAGTGACCATGATAATCTAATATCCAATTGATGAAAACGGAAACAAGGATATTTGAGTTTTATATTCCTTTCAATTAAATTCAATGGAACACATTTACTCTAATGAAATCCAGACCTTAAGAATGATTCGGATTCTATAACATCTGATGTTTATATAAATTCGAATCCAGCATAGCACGCGGGCTCTATGAACTATTCTGGGTAAGTTTTCTTGCTATGAACATTGTACCAGTCATGGAAGAAATGGTAAATCAATTGGTATGAACTTCAGAATGGTTTGGAGGACCTAGAATATCTCATATCTTTTAAAAATTCAAAGACACTGTAGCAAGTTGCTGCTTGGGTAGGCTGCTAAATGAGATGAAAATTCTGCGATATCCTGTTTTTGAAGAAGTTCAATATGTTTCCAGAATTCGGGAGAGCTCTTCGTTCTGGAATTTTCCACAAAACACCGACGAGTTGAACGAAATGGAAAGAACAAAATTACAGCCGCGCTTGTCGCAAAAGTCAATGAGGTAGATGAAACATGGCTGAAAACAGTATACTTAAACACTGCGCGCTAACTAATTGAATTCAGAAGCGAAGCGGGAGAAAGATAACACTGAGTTGAGTGTGTAAGAAAAAGAAAGATCGATCTAAAGTAATTACACCTTGGATCAATCGAACGATAAATGTCAGAAAATTAAATTGGTCAAAGGATATGAAGATGGAGGGAGGGATAATATTTATCATTGTAAATTTATTTTACATAAAATGGGTAAAACTGAAGCACACATATAAAAAACTGGATAAAACTGGACAAAATTATAACAAACTGGAAGATTTTAGGGTTCGGCTGGATAACTGGATCGAGGAAAAAAACTGGAAGAATCCAGTTTAAACTGGAACATTGGCAACGCTGTTCCCAACAGTGAGAGGTTTTGCATGATACATGGGAAGAATGGAAGAAGAAGAAAACAACGGTGCAATTTTGTTCGACAAGATCGAACAGATCGATTTTCATGCTGTGTACCGAGAGTGCTTCTGTATTTTGCTTGACAAGCACACATTACTTTGACGTAGTACTACGTCTTTCATTTCTATTAAAAATGCTTTGAAACAGTCTAATTAAATTACACAATTACGTATATAAGATGGCGCCCGCTCAGAAATCCATTGAAGCCTCTTTAAAACTAAGAATCAAATCGACTCGGAAATCCATTTAGTTGTTATTGCAATGTGAGATAAGGATGGTCACGTTCACACGCCTATGCATTATGTTCTTCTCTCCCAATTCCATTTCGGAGCCGCATTGTTTGATGAAAGCAACAGTTCTATTATCGAATGCTTTCCGAGGAGGTGTCGATTACTCCTTTGAGCGTTAATAATTATTTTTCGACTAAACGAAGTGGTATGATAATTACTTTTGTCGAAAGATGAAATGTCTAAGAGTTATATTGTTACTTATTGATTGCTATGCCAACTTTAGTTCTATATCCACCTTGCGGTCATACCACAGATATAACCCACTTCCAGTTCCAGTTTTCACATATTTTAAAACACTCCCGTTTTTAATGGTGTTGAGAATAGAGCAGACCTCTCATTCTCTTAGACTAAGAGCCTGATCACGAGCTCCACTTCACGGTGAAAACGAAATGATTTGTATGTAAGGTTATGTGAATTTCATTTCGTTTTCACCATGAAGTGACGTTCGTGATCATGCCCTGAATGTCAGCTTGGCATTGTACCCAAAAATTCCAAACGATGCCAGGCACACAACCACAGATAATAATTTAAAAAAAGGTTTCCTTTGTACATATAACCCCGTGAAGTTTTGGCAATATTTGGCTAGCTACCACCACAACTGAGAAACTCCTCTGCAGTATCAAGATATATTAGGCAATTGTTGAGTAGAAGTTAAGAAAGAATGGCAAGGTGACTCAGAATCCTGCGAAGCTCAGTAATATGTTCAAGAAGTGTCCCACAGAAGAGGGATCGGTCACACTGCTCAGTGCGGGGCTTTCATTGACATTAAGAAGAAGAAAAACATTCACAGCCTAAATTCCGCCCTTTCCACCAATTCGAACAGAACCAGAGCATAAAGACATATCATTTCATTCTAGTCTCGCTCCAGCCAGCGGGTGGCCATTCGCCTTTTTTATGATGATGTCACACACAGAGGTTTTGTTCGAGATGAGAAGGACTAAGAGTATCCGTATGGATGCCAAATCAGAAAACAGGTCCCGTTTTTGTGAAATAGTTTTGACACCAATAATAGTGTTTTGTTGCAAAGGGATTTGGATTGTGTGCATGGCAATCGAACCGGAAATTCTCTAAGTTATTTTTAGTTAAACTAAACCTATCAATTTTTATTTTCGATTAGCTTTAAAAATGGTGTGTCAAAAATATTTTCGATAATTCGGTTCCATTACAAAATTATAGCGAGAAATATGGAGTTATTTATCACAACGCACCGTTGTAGTTAAATTAAATTTCTCGAAACTTTGTTTCTCACCTGGTGGAACATTTATTTCGGTGATTCTACGGCCAATTTTGTTGAAATTCGACTACAATTCGTAAAAATGCATTCTCTATCGTCTAGCGTAGCAATTTTTCTCAAAATTTAAGATTTTATATAAACATTTAAAGTGACGATTTTTGATACAAAAATCGAAAAAAAATCATATTTAAAAAACACATTGCTGTTGTTTGTATGCGTTGCCAAAAGTAGATTGAAGTTGTTATAGTTGATTTGTGTTTTGTTGGTTCGAAATGTGAAATAATGGTGATGGTAGTACAAATAAATAACCACCTGTGACCGACCGGAAAAAATTGCAATGTATGGCCAGCTTATATATTGTTCTCGCGAGAGTTAGTATGAATTATGATTCAACCATCTTCTGTTGATTCTACGAAACCACAAAAACTATCGACCCTTTCCAGGACATTCGAGACATTTTAAAATTATATTCGAAGTGATGAACAAGCGATTTGAATAAAGTTATGTAATAATCCTACGTCAATTATGTGGTCATGTGCTGGGCACCACCCCGTAAAACTTTTTTTTAAATTTTTGTTTGTAAATTTTTATTAATTTTCTTCCAAAGTGCGTGGTAAACTTGATTTTTTTTCTTCTACAAACCAAGTTCAAGCTCTTAAATCGCTCTACAAATCATTTTTGAACACCACACAGTATTTTCTCATACTTACGCTGTAATTTTATTTCAAGTATCTTCAAAGCTTACGCATTCCATTTCAATTGACGAGTTCGAAGTGAAATTGCGGCAGAATTAAAATAGACAACAGTTTGGTGTCAACATTAAATCGGATATAATGTCGATCCATGTTCATCAAAAATCGTATAAAATGCGGGGTAAAAAATCCGATGCTGATCAATAGAATTATGACTGAGGCCAGTTTCTTTGTCATTTTGGTTCAAAATCTGAAGCCATCTTGACAAAAGCTGGGTCTTGGGCGTTGTTTTAATTTTCCAACAGGGTAATAATCTCGAACATATAAACAAAATCACAAAGGACAACGTCAATACAAAGAAGATCAATGTGCTGGAATGGCTACCCCAAAGCGCTATCTACATTCCAACGAGAATCCTTAGGCCATTTTGGAGAATCGGGTGAGTTTGGAGCAGAGAATGAATAAGCAGGCATTTCCCGAAGAACTGAAGGCGGAGTGGAAACTCATTGCAGATGTTATTAAGCACTCAGTAGACAAAATGCCAAAACGTCTTGCTACAGCCATTGGGGCTCGAGGGGATGCTACGGAATATTATTCGAAGTATTATTATTTAAGTACTAGCTGACCCGGCAAACTTCGTCCCGTCCAAAATTTATTTTTTGTTATCACATCTACGTTTTCCTACTAAGCGCACGTTCATGGGTCCAATCGCAGAACTGTTCATTGATTGATCTTCTACTCTACCTTTTAAAATTATTTTTTTTACTATAAAAGTACTTCTACCTAAACTCGACATTATAATATCAGATTATTTTCAGACATAATTCTCGTGCAAGATTTTTCATCCACTTGCAAATAATATATTTCTCCGTTACATGGTTAAATGTTTGATACAGAAAATATGATAGAATGAAGACAGCCCTAAATCGGACAATTCCTTTCTCCAGTTTTGGTCTTATCAACACACTCGGCGATCCATTTTTATTTATATAGATAGAAGACGATATAGGAGTGCGTTTCGTCACATTAAAATCCGTTTCCACTTTCGAACGAAGATCAATTTCGTTACCGCAAACATCAAATGGACTAACAACGCTTGTCAATATGTAATTGTAGAACACATGCGAGTTGATTTTTTCGAATTTTCCCATTTTCCTTCAGAGCTTTCCGAAATTTTTCAATTGTAATGTTAGGTAATGCACATATTTTTATGGGTGTCATACTATCGTAGAAACATTTCTCGTACCCAAAAACCCTCACATCCCAAATTAGGTTCCATTTGCTTGAATAGTTCTTGAGTTATGAAAAAGTTTGTGTTTCATTTGTATGGGAGCCCCCTTTTAGAGAGGGGGGGGGGAAGTGTCGAACTACTATAGAAATGTTTATCGATCCCTAAAACCTCTATGTTCTAGGTTTGATTGCATTCGTTTGATTAGTTATCGAGTTGTTCAGCACATTCCCCCTCTTTATAAAAGGGAAAGGAGTGTCAAACCACTATTTATTGCATTTATTGCTTCTTAAAACCTCCATTTGCCAAATTTGGTTCCATTTGCTTGATTAGTTCTCGAGTTATGCAGAAATTTGTGTTTCATTTCTATGGCAGCCCCCCCTTAGAAAGCTGGGAGCAGTGTTGAACCACATTAAAATTGTTTCTTGCTCCCTAAAACGTTTGCTGGATTAGTTCTTGAATTATACAGAAATGTATGGTCCATTTGTATCGCAGCCTCCCCCCTCTCTCTCAGAGAGAGGGAAGGAGTGTTTATTCGCCATAGAAACGTTTCGTGACCCCAAAAACCTTCCCATGCAAATTTGGCTACATTAGCTTGATTAGTTTTCGAGTTATACAGAAATGTGTCTTTCAATTGTATGGTAGCCCCCCATAGAGAGGGAGTGAAGTGTCTAACCACCATAGAAACATTTAATGCACCGTTAAACCTCCATATGCCTAATTTGGTTTCATTTGCTTGGTTAATTCTCGAGTAATTCAGAAATTTGTGTTTCACTTGTATGGCAGCCCCCCCTAAGAGAGGGGGGAGGAGTACCTAGCCACCGTAAAAACATTTATTGCACCCTAAAACCTTCACATGCCAAATTTGGTTTCATATGCTCGATTATTTCTCGAGTTATTAAAAAAAAAGTGTATCATTTGTATGGCAGCCCCCTCCTTAGGGAGGGGATGGAGTGTCTAACCACCATAGAAACATTTAATGCACCCTTAAACCTCCATATGCCTAATTTGGTTTCATTTGCTTGATTAATTCTCGAGTAATTCAGAAATTTGTGTTTCATTTGTATGGCAGGCCCCCCTAAAGAGAAAGGAGGGGTATCTAACCATCATAGAAACATTTATTGCATCCTAAACCCTCTATATGCCTTATTTGGTTTCATTTGTTTGATTAATTTTCGAGTAATGTACAAATTTGTGTTTCACTTTTATGGCAACTACCACCCCACCACAGCCCCCCCCCCCTAAGAGAGGGGGGAGGAGTATATAACCACCGTAAAAACATTTATTGCACCCTAAAACTTTCATATGCCAAATTTGGTTTCATTTGTTTCATTAATTCTCGAGTAATGCAGAAGCTTGTGTTTCATTTGTATGGCAGCCCCCCCTAAAAGAGGGGGAGTAGTATGACAACATGGAATCATGGAAACATGGAATTAGACTATTTCAACCGAAACCATAAAAGATATCTTTTTACCGTTTGCTAACGGGGCAAATGCACCTTCCAGCGAGAAAAACTCCGCTTTCACAGTGTTCTTGATAGGTATAGCTTTCTTTGTGCTATTGACTTGTCTCAAGTTTATGTTGAGACCAAGACGACACAAACTGCCGCTGGCGATACACTTGACCTGGTTCTATTATTTGTCCTCAATAGAGAGACAAGGCGATTGTCAGTCGGACCAGGGCCTGGCATAGGTTTCGATAAAAAAAGAAATAAATTTTTGTCACTTTGAAAGAAAAAATGCATTCTGGTGTCAAATATATTTAATATTGTTTCAGAAATTGGAAACTTTGCTGAAGCAATAAAAACATCTAAGATATCTCCAGCCAGGGGATTCTGCTGAAGAACACCATCATGGGATATATAGCTCAAATCGATACGATAGCTTTCGCTATAAATGTGTAAATATTTAAGTTAAGTAAGCGGCAAACAAGTTTCGACAAGTTGACATTATACTACCATGTCTTTTCGACATTCGATTCGTTACCAAACGCCGGTAGAGAACACACCACACTGCTTTCGGAAATGCAAAGAACAACACTCACTTTTTGGCAAACATTTTCGCCGCCACTTGGCTGTTGTTTTCGGGTTCTATTTTTCGCTCCTTTTCACGGGCCTCCCCTTTCCTTTTCAACGACTTTACGACGCTGAGGAAACGCCACAACGGCAGCAGGAAAACAGCTGACATGGGAAGAGCAGGTGGTATGACTTCCGTTGGCGAAGATTAAAAATTCATGGAAGAAGAAAGGATAGCGCGCTGCGGGGTTGCGGGAACCCCGGCTTCACTTTCTCTCCTGCTTCCTTATTGTGAGACACAACAACTGAAAAAAACGAAAAAACGTTCGGTTGTGCTGATGGCACTGGAAAGTGATTGTTCTGCTCCGCGGAAAGGCCTCGCTGTCAATCGAGAACCGGCGCAACTGCTGCAGAAGGGACGAGAAACATTGCGCGGGAATATGGTGAAGGTTTAACCTGCATACACTCTGCTCGCTCGAACGCGTTGAAAGGAAGATGACATGCTTTTAGTTGATGAATAAAATATAACTTTAATTGTACGTAGCCAGGAAAAGTGATTAAATATTTTAATTTCTTTGAATTCGAAATGGTCATGTTGAGATACTTCAACGTCTCTGTTTCCCGGGAGTAAATTGTCACGGAGTGCTCCAAATAATGACCAACGAACTGGTATATATTAAAAAGATTGGTATCAATGATGAGGTGAGGTATACAATTCAGTTTTGTTTACCTTTTTTTGCGTATATAGTGAAAAACAAAACTCTCAACTTACTACATCTGTGTGTTACAATTCTGCATAATTTTCGGTAAGATACGAGAAAATAACAAGTGTCAGGAACATTTACGCAATGTTCTGAAAAAATCATTTGTTCAATTTGGCTGCAAATGGGTTAGAGTTTGAGTCAGACATCCCCGAAAAACCTCTGCGCTGAGGGAGGTATGATCAAAACAATCAAAACCAGAGAATTTCTGCGGAAAAAGAATAAACGTAAACATATCTTCGACCCAAGTGTATACACACGTGTACGATTATATTCCACATCTACCGTTTCTTTCATTTTCACAGGTGAAAGATAATCCATAACAGTCTCAAGAGCACATATACATTATACACTGCGTTTCTCAACCATAGAACCACTTCATTTTTCGTAGTTTCCAGAGATATGTAAGAAGTCTGTTAAATTGAAGTATATGGTGTAGGATATAATAACTATCTTCATTTATAAGATTGGTCATTCGAACTTTATTGTTGTGTCCAGGAGCGAAACATTTAAAAAACTAAAATTCCAGTGTTTCATAACTATAGAACCAGATGGAAAAACTCTCACTTCTTCACAAAATTAACGTCAATTTTACATGAATAACAATAAGTTTTTTATTCGTAGGTCATCTTTAGTTCTCAATCAGTTCAAATAACCCATTCGGGGTGGTGTCGAACAAGCTGCACCATGTTGTAGTGTATATCTTGTTTTACGCAGAGGACACTGCTCGTTTAAAACCTCCGAATCACTCACACTGCTTGTAAACTGCATTTATTATTCGTATGATCACTCCTTATAAGTTCTTGATAGAGTTTTGATCTGGCAAACAAACTGACCAGTCCAGAATCTGAAATTCCTATTCATTAAACCATGCCATGGCCATAGAAAACTCTGAAAGATGTAGTGGGTCTATAGTTGTGAAACGTAGTGTATTGGCAGTCATTCGGTATTTTCACGCATCCACAACTTCGGAAATTGTCCGAACTTTGAACCCAATCTGCCCAAAAAAATATGTTTAATCTTTAAAATCAAAATTATTCCCATCAAAGCAGTGTCCGGCGATATTTGTATCGGCGTTTGATTCGTTATTCGAAGGTTTTTTGAAATCATCAAATTTGACGCAAACTTGGGTAAAAGTGCAACAGAAACGTTGTAGTTGATGGATGATGAGTATGGCGATAATTATCTAAGAGCCTATTTACGCAGTTTGACTATCTGAAACGACAATTAACTCTTAGCGGATGAGTGTCGGCATATAGCCGCCCAATTCTGGCGCATCAGTTGGCGTCAGTGTAGTCACAAGTACAGGTTTATCTGGAAAGGTACTAATTTTTTTAAATTTCGGGTACAGATTCGGTACAGATTACAGATTTTTGGCCTAAATTACAGATAGGTAGAAAAAGTTCGAATATTATATCTATAACACGTTTGAACAGAAATGTCTAAAACGATATTGCAACTAAATTAAAAAAAGGTTAAAGAGATTCAATTTGATTGATAAAAACAATCAAGTTTATTATGCATTTATGCTTCCATCGGCATGTCATCCCACATTCGGAGGACGAAGCCGCCATTTTACGTACAAGGCGTTGTGATTTTCATCGATTTCGCTCCCTGACGATCTTAATCCCTCGCTTAGTCCTCGCTGAACGTCTTCTTCCGGATATTTTCCGGTCATCCAACGAGGAAGTCCCACAGCGCCTTCTAATGGTTGGATAAACGAAATCACCCTTCGGTTCCAGGTTTTTCAACCTTATGAAATTAACGCCTGGGAGCACTCCTTCTAAAAAATATTTTTCACAAACACAGCACGAAACTCTCTCAGCGTTGATAAACAACGGACACTGAATGAAAATAATAGAACAAATCCGTCAATGGAGTGTACGAACATAGTGCAAGATTACACCAATACAAAGACAGTGCATCCGCTACTGTTTCACCACTACAGCAAGTTAAAAAAAATGTACTAGAATATATTGGACACGGTGTATGACAAACAACTCCACTAGCTGACCCGGCAAACTTTGTCCTGCCCAAAATTTGTTGTTTGTTATCAATACCTTCAAACATTCACGTTTTCTTACTAAGCGCAAGTTCATGAGTCTAATCGCAGAACTGTTCATTGTTTGATCTTCTAATCGACCCCGTTGAATTTACCTTTTTACTAAAAAATTCCTAGTACTTCTACCAAAACTCATCATTATAATATAAGATTATTTTCAGACACAATTCTCGTTCAAGATTTTTCAACCACTTGCAAATAACATGCTTCTCCGTAACATGGAATAAATGTTTTATACAGAAAGAATAATAAAGGGTGTGTCACATCAAATTGCATCACGGAAAAAACGCTGTAGAAATTTAATTTTTAGGAATTATATCTTCAGCTTTCGCTTTAAAATCAGATAAGAGTGTATAGATCACGTTGGCCATGCTTTACTGTCAATTTTTCGTAAATTTGGAAAAATGTCGTCGAACGAAAAAGAGCGTCGTGAATTAATCCTGTGCACTCATTTCGAGAATCCGGAGTTGTCACATCGGGACATCGGTGAGATGCTGGGAATCGTCCAATCCACGGTCAGCAGAGTACTAAAACGATACTTCGAGAACCTAACCATCGACCGGAAGGTGAGGAACGGCAAAAATGGATGCTCCGTCAGTGAAAAAGATCACAAGCGCGTAGTTAAGCAGTTTAGACGTGATCCGAGAAGTTCGGTCCGGGATGTCGCCAATAAGCTGAATTTGTCAAGTTCATTCGTTCAGCGGACCAAGCAGCGGGAGGGCCTGCGTACATACAAGGTTCAGAAGGCTCCTAACCGCGACGAAAGGCAAAACATGGTGGGGAAGACGCGAGCCCGGAAGTTGTACACCGAAATGCTGACGAAGCCGCATTGCCTGGTAATGGACGACGAAACCTACGTCAAAGCGGACTTTCGTCAGCTGCCGGGCCTGTTGTTCTTCTCCGCAGAGGACAAATTCAACGTTCCGGAGGAGATTCGCATACAGAAACTATCCAAGTTTGCCAAAAAGTACATGGTGTGGCAAGCGATCTGCTCCTGTGGAAAGCGGAGCGCCCCCTTCGTGATGACCGGCACGGTAAACGGGCAGGTTTACCTTAAGGAGTGCCTACAGAAGCGCTTACTACCACTATTGAAGCAGCACGAGGGCCCGACCATCTTCTGGCCGGATCGCGCTTCGTGCCACTATTCAAAGGACGTGTTGGAGTGGTACGAAGCCAACGGGGTCACCTTCGTGCCAAAGGAAATGAACCCGCCCAACGCGCCGGAGCTTCGCCCAATAGAGAAATATTGGGCGATTATGAAGCAGGCCCTCCGGAAGAACCCAAAAGTTGTCAAATCGGAGGCGGACTTCAAGAGAAAATGGATTTCTGTTAAAAAAAAACTACAACCTGACGTTGTACAAAACCTTATGGACGGGGTAAAGAGGAAGGTACGAGCATACGGGCTTGGGCTCGAAGTATGAAAAATGGAAAACGCCAAAAGTTAATTAATAGTTTTTATTTTACTGTCTAAAATTTTCAAAAGGATCGGTCTACTGGGCGAATTTCTACAGCGTTTTTTCCGTGATGCAATTTGATGTGACACGCCCTTTAGAATAAAGACAGCCCTAAATCGGACAATTTCTTCCTCGAGTTCTGCTCTTATCAACACATCCGGCGATCCTTTTTTGGTATAGATAGAAGAAGATATAGGAGTGCGTTTCCTCACATTAAAATCCATTTTCAGTTTCGAACAAAGATCAATTTCACTAGCGCAAACATCAAATGGACTAACAGCACTTGTCACTATGTAAATGTAGAACATATGGGAACTTAATTTTCCTTATTTTCCCTTTTTCCTTCAGAGTTTTCCGAAAATTTTCAATTGTCATGTTTGGTTTGAAATATGTGCACTATTTTTATGGGATCAGAGGAGGAATGGGTGTCATACCATCATAGAAACATTTCTCGTACCCAAAGACCTTCACAGCCTAAATATGGCTCCATTTGCTTGGTCAGTTCTCGAGTTATGCAGAAGTTTGTGTTTCATTTGTATGGGAGCCCCCCTTTAGAGAGGGGGGAGGAGTGTCGAACTACCATAGAAGTGGAGGCGATCTGGCGTAGTGGTAACATCCATGCCTCTCACGCTAAAGGTCACGAGTTCAATTCTCACTCCCGACATTCTTCCAAAAATGGAAGTAAAAAGTGACGAACCAGCCAAATGAGTTGAAAATCACTATAATACAGATAAAAAAAAGTACCATAGAATCGTTTATCGATCCCTTAAACCTATATATGCTAAGTTTGATTCCATTTGTTTGATTAGTTCACGAGTTGTTCAGCATCCTCCTCCCCCCCCCCTCTTTAGAGAGGGGAAAGGAGTGTCAAACCACCGTAAAAACATTTATTGCTCCCTAAAACCTCTATATGCCAAATTTGGTTCCATTTGCTTGATCAGTTCTCGAGTTATGCAGATACTTGTGCTTCAATTCTATGGCAGCGACCCAACGGCATCCCACCCTTTGGGAGGGGGATGGAGTATCTAACCACCGTGAAAACATTTATTGAGCGCTGAAACCTCCATATACCTAATTTGGTTTCGTTTGCTTTATTAATTCTCGAGTAATGCAAAAGCTTGGGTTTCATTTGTATGGCAGCCCCCCTAAAAGAAGGGGGAGAGTGTCTATCATTTATTGCACCCTTAAACCTCCACATGCCAAATTTGGTTTCATTTACTTGATTAGTTCTCGAGTAATACGAAAATGTGTGTTCCATTAGCTTGGCAGTCTCCCCTAAGAGAGGGGAAGGAGTATCTAATCACCGTAAAAACATTTATTGTACCCTTAAACCTTCACATGCAAAATTTCGTTTCATTTGCTTGATTAATTCTCGAGTAATGTAGAAATTTGTGTTCCATTTGCTTGGCAGTCCCCCCTTAAAGAGGGGAGAGGGGTTTCAAACTATCATGAAAACCTTCCCCGGCCCCAAAAACCCCTATATACAAATTTTCATATCGATCGGCTCAGTAGTTTCCGAGTCCATAAGAATCAGACAGACAGACAGAAATCCTTTTTTATATACAGTGAAAGCTCTCTATAGCGACATCGCAAGGGACCGTCGTTATAGAGAATTGTCGCTATAAAAGATTTTCGTTATAGATAGCTCAAATGTCGCTATAAGGAGAGAAACGCCCAAGCTCACGCAAAACAATCACATTATACTAGAAACAAGAGTAATTGACGTCTAACTATTGGAACTAAAAACATTAAACAATGAATGTGAAATTCAGGTCATTCGTCCGATACAATTTTTTCTCTAGATAGAGAAAAGGGTAATTTGTTTATTGATTTTTCTTTGGCGTCGGACTACGTCTTACATTAAGGGTGTCAAATCAGAAAACAAGTCACGTTCTTATGAAACAAAGTTAACTATTTTTGCTGCGAATGGATTTTCACGATTTGCACACCAATCGAATCGGAATTTCTCTAAGATTTGTTTGATATGCTATACATTACAATCCCATAGTCTGCATATGGTGTAAATTGATGAAAATTGGAAGCATTTCTATTTCCCCATACATTTGTTCTGTCCATTTGTGTGCTTTCCCGCACAGAGCTGCCAATAATGGGCAACTTATGCAGCGGCTAGAATAGAAACAACGAAGGGGGATAGCGAGAAGAGAATATTTGCGAAGTGAACTCCACGCTTGCATAGTAAGTTAGCTATCGATAGCGTATAAGTATTGCATCTCATCTGAGGAAAATTCTCAGAATCTCTCTATGCCCGAAAAACAAAGGTCGTTTATTCTACTCGCTTTGGGTTTTATGTTTCCCCTCGAGCTGTGAACGCTAGCGAATATTCCACTTGAAGTGCATCTGGCATTGTAATTAACACAACCATCCGAGCTTGCCATGGCATTGTGTGTGTTGCTTGTTTTCGTTGCGCGAAACTTAGAACTTGTTCATTTCCTGTACATATAAATAGCACACCTTCGAGCCTTTCAGTTGCCATTCGTATTTGCTCTCGTATAGAGATGGACATAAGCGTTCACTTTGATGAACCGTTCAGTGACCAACCGTTCACTTAAGTGAACTAGTTCTTTTGAGCAATTCACTCATTCTTTCGTACGTTCGAGGGATATGCCAAAGCAAGTATAAAAAAAGTTTGAGATGTTATGTAGGACTGTTCTGTTCATTCATAAAATGCTGTTAGCAAATAATTATATGTCCGAATTTTGTAAAAAAATCTTAGCAGAATGGAAAATCAATGATCAATCGTGATGTACTGCTATAGCAAAACTGTATCAAAACGAGAACGACTTTCTCGAAATTATCGAGCACAATATGATATAATATAAAAACATTTCATATCAGCGACGCAAATTTTTATTTGCATTTTGAAAAAGACATTTTGAATCGTTTTGCTATTAACTGTATTTTTTGGTGAGGTAGATTTTCATATCTTACTGAAATATTTAACCTCAAATTTAATACTTTATTTGATAAATAATCGAACAACCCAATTTAAGAACCACCGTATCCTGAAATATTGCGTTTTATTATGAAAACGACAATACCAACATCCTATTTTTGTTATTTCATGGGGCTATCGTTTGTTTCCATTCATTAATTTGAGGACTATTTACCATGCAGCAGCATTCATCTATCACTCGTTAGCTCGTCTTCTGCGTCTTCCTCTTATACAACGATCACCAGTTCGTTCTGAACTGTATGCACAGTTCAGACAGCGGTCAGTTCGTTCTGAACTGAGCTGTATACACAGTTCACTTAGCGGTCTTCTTACACAGTTCATTCTGAACTGGGTAAGCAGTTCATGTGAACTGTTGCTCAGTAAAAAAGAACGACCTTTCGTTCACTCTTTTTGGTGAGTTCTTTTGAACAGTTCAAGAACGGTTTGCCCATCTCTATTCTCGTGCGCATCGGCTCTGTTCTAATGCAAAAAGGTACTTTGTTGACGGTTTTGACCGAGAGTCGAGAAACGATTTTTCATAAACGGTCGTTCTCGCGATGTTTCATTTTTATCGCTGCAACTGTGCGCATCTGTTAGACGCGTGTTTGATGCTTGTTGAATGGCGATGTACGGAAGATGCCTCTCGTTAAGTACTGAGTGCAATGCGTACATTGCTTTAAAGAAACAAATTGCGAGATATGACCAATTAGTGTATTGTTCTCGCAAAGGCAAGAAAGAATCGTTGCTTCTCGAAATGATTCTACAAAACCACGCAAGTCATTAAACCTTTTCAGGGTCCTTGGAAATTTTTACTAAAGAGTTGTTTATGAAATTTCGACGTATTCGCAAATAATATCCGAAATGATAAACAAACGAATTAAAAAAAAAAAAAAGATTGCGTAGTCCTACGTCCTAAGCGGTTGTGTCTCGAATATAACCCCTCGAATTTTGTGTTAATAAACCAGCATGGATAATCTGGAAAGCACCTGCTTGCTGGTTTTGAGAGGGTGGACTCATAGTTTCATTGTTGAATGCTCCGTCAGTCCTTGATTTAATAAATGATTGATTTTTTATCTCATCGCCAGACAAAGCATACCAATTTAACATCATTGATGCCATTATTCTTACCCTTTTCACGATTCTAGTCCATATTTTTGATGATGAATGAATTCGCATTGTGCGGCACATGGAATTCATTAGACAATGTTGTCTTTTTAGTACCCTTTTCGAACCTCTAAAGAACCGTTAAAGATTTTCGTGTATTTCAACTCATTTTGGGCAGTGAATGTTTTCGAAGTGAAACTAACGATACTTCAAGATATTGCTTGATTTCTACATTAAAAGCTCTACCTATAGAACAATTGCGTAAACAACACATTCATTTTTAAATTGATTGCAAAATGCAATTTATTCTGTTGCTCTAGGACGGGATTCTTGTACAACAATTCTTCGATTAACTTGTTTCAATAAGCTTTCCTATCTTTAATGACTTGAATTTCTGTCTTTGTAGGTATCCGAAAATTTAAATCAGTTGGGCGTGAACACAGTTGATTCACAGTTGATTAAACCTTATGATACACAACATAGACTATTTACGTTCGACACACACACTATGAGTGGAGTGAAATTGAAACTTGTCGCAATAGAGAATGTTATGTTTTAGTAAATAGAAGCGATAATGTGTCGTTATAGGGAAGGTCGATTTGTCGCTATAAAGATTGTCGTTATAGAGAGTTTTGACTGTATAAAGATAAGGTAATCCGACTTGACTTTATTAGGCAATGGCTCTGTTTTCTCTTGAACCAAATTAAATAAAGGAAAAAAATAGATTCGAACAAAAACGATGAACGATCATTTTCACGTTATAATCTTCATATTCGAAAGAATACGAAAGAATTGATCGCATCGTCATACAGATTTAGCGAAACCGCAAGGCTGATCATTTCAGCAAAATTTCAAAGCAAATAGGCTCAAGCAAGGAAGAAGGAAGGTAGCACTTGCAAATACTCGTGGAATGTCTTTTTTTCGTAAAAAAACGTCATCACAGAGATCTACATTTACCGAAGACTTGAACATGTTTGATTAATTAAGGGAACACGAAAAAGTTAGCATCCTGATAATTTGGAATCATATAGAACCGAAATAATTTCACCGAATGTCAAGCGTACTTAGGATCGAGATAGAAAACGCTACCACCACCGGAAAACACGCCACTAATTGGATCAATTCAAACTGGCCGGAAAACTCCACCATGCCAAGAATAGTATCCCCGATGCCGTAATTATATGGCAACACCGGTCACTCGGTCGGAAGGGATACCACCGTAGCTCTGAAGTTGGCGTCATTCCTCACCTTCTCACTCTCTCTCACTCTCTCTCTCTCTCTATCACACACAAACCGGCAGCAGAGTGGTATGATCTTCGTATAAATATTTAAAATTATACATTTGTAATACACACGACGGGTTGATATATTCACGCAGAAAACCTCAATCAAAATGTGTTGCTATTTTTATTAGAAGAGAAATAGTTCCACAGATAGACCTATTAGTGTTTGGAAAGATCATTACATATTCCGGTCTGGGTTGTGTCAGCAGTGCGGTATATAAACTGTACAAAGTGTTATGAGCGGAAGAGTGGAAAATGCTGTTATGCTTTAATCATGCCGAATTTACCTTCATGCACAGATTTCCCCACGCCGAATATAATCGCTTCGATGATCTATCCGAGAGGCGCCCGTTGATGTCCAGAACTTAATGGATTCGTGGATTCATTCGCTCGCAACTCGTGGCGAAAACCCGGCCGTTTACAGTTCGAAATTGATTGTTCGAAGAAACGAGCCTTTCCTTTTTGGACTGTTTCGCCCCTCAACAGCACATAGAAATAACCTTCACTACGTCGTCTCCAGCGCGAAGATGATGGTAGGTGGATAAAGTTTTAATTTTCACAATAAAACTGCAGCAGTGAATTTTCACGTTTCACCTTCTACTGCCTTCGCTTTTCATTCAAAAGACAACCACAATCACTAGGCATCGTAATATTTCTTTTTTTTTCTTCAACAGCTCACGCGTCACGCACATTAATTTCCTTTTGAAACTGAATAAAACAATATTCTTTTTAATGGCCAATTTTTGAAAAACTCAACTCAAGAATAGCAAATAGAAACTATTCGTTAGCTGTTCACTTCAACCACACTCATAAGTAGACGCGTTTCGGTTGCTACTATCTACTCAAATCATTCTCCCTCAACTTTCCAAATTTCAATTCGGCAGGAGGTAGCACTTATTGCAACAAGCGGCAGCAATTATCGGTCGCCAAAACGTAATCAACGTAGCTATAAATTAGAGATCTTAACCGTGCCAACTCCAAACTACAACTGACTTCATCGTCGCTGTCTGGATAACTTCAGTCTTCAGTCCTCCAACAATGCTTTGTTTGGCAGTGTGCAGCAAGGCGAGCTTTTTTTCCTACAACATTGCCTTTCTCTTCTGTACACGTAGAGACCACGGTCGCCACGACCCACACTCTCGCACCAAGCTCTCCAGTGAAGCTTTATAAACTAGTGTGAAATTTAAACCAAAAAAACTTGTTCAACTTGTTTTCCACCACGTTTTGCACTCCGAGTTGTTCTATTCACTTGTGCTTTGTGCTTTTTTCATAATTCCTCACCCACCCCAGCCTCGATTCCGCTCCCAACGCTCAGTTAACGGACACCAAGCTGCAGATGTATCTTCCGCCCAAAAGCAACCCACAACCCCTTCTGGACCAGACGAAGCGAAAAACTAGAATGAGGCAAACAGCCCCCGTCGTCCCTTGCTGGCTGGGATTGCTGGCGGTCGATGTGTTGAAAAGAACGGAAAATAAACAAACAAAAACCAAAATAAATCAACACATTCACCGACCCAACGAGTTCGAAATTTCGATTCTCGTGAATGTAGTTGATCAAATAGCAACCGCCACCACCACCACCACCACAGAGACGAACGTCGCTGGTTGTGGGAGTATAGGAGGCAAAAATGTTGCCGAGCATACACATGAGAAGATGTTTCTGTTTGTTGTTATATGCTTTTATATTGGTGCATCTCCGAAGGTACGGTGAACCCATGCGAAGATTTGTTATCGAGACGGTTTGTGCAACTGTCAATATGACTTGCGAACTATTTAACTCTCGTGTACTCACAGACTGTGCGTGTCTCTGTAATATTGCTATTGTGTATTTTTAGGCGTTATTTGTATTTATTTAGAAAAAAAAAATATAATTGAATGAAAAAACTGGAAAAAATATTTTTTTCTTAAACTTCATTTGGTTTTAATAGTTTAACCATTTCATCGCCCCGTCATCCAGATCTGGGTAACACATTTAATTTGAATAGGATTTTCAGACGGAGTTTGATAGAATAGACACTTAAATGTAAATATGGGATATGTAAAATAATCAAAAACATAAAAAATATAGTTTTTATACAATACTTTCAAACGGTCTTATTTGAGCCAATTGTAAGTATGTTTGTATGTTTCTCTGAACAACTCCCATGTCAATAGAAATTTAACCCCCTTCCTGTTGATCGAATAATATGAAATTTGGAACACGCCTTTATCTCAGCTGTAGTTACAAAACCGCCATGATCTTGAAAATCCAAGCGGCTGCTTGCAAAATGGCGAACTACTATAGTTCCTGAATATCCGAATCGGAACTCGATCAGATAATACTCGAAACTTTTCTTCTAACGCTTCGCACTATTTCATCGTCACTACTTCAGATTTACTTTTATGTGAAGTAAAGATTTTGAAGATTTTGAGGATGAAAAAAAATTATCTACCAAGCGCAAAGAATAATGAGAACCAAGGCGCCTAGAAGTATATCCTAAGGTGAGGCCGGTTCGTCACTAAGTTGGTTAGGGGTACGGTATATGAAAACAGTACGGTAGAAAGCAGAAGGGGAATTGTTCGCTTGAAGCGTGAAAGAGACAGATTGATCACGAGCGAGCTTGGGCACAAGCGTATTGTGTTTTGTTTACAAACAAAACACAGTAGACTTCCAAGATGGCTGAAGAGTGGTTTTAGCATGTTGGCTCACTTCAGGATATAGCTCTAGGAACTTTTGATGTGAACGAATCACGTGAAAAGTCGGAGTTGCCAAATGTGATATAGTTTGTGATGATATATTCACAGAATCTTCGCAATCGATTGAACAGAATATTCCATATTCTCCAATAAAAATGCAGTTATTCATCGTCATCGAATACAGTATATAGAGCGAGTACGTTCGGTTGAATTTCATTTTTTATTATCATTGGCTGAAAAATTATTTCAGCAGTCAGTTGATTTCATTCGGATTCAACAGAAAAGTAGTCCTGAATCGAACCCGAAGTCATTATTATCGTTGCCCGCTCATTTCTCTAGCGCACCGAGAGTTGAATTTGGGCCCCGCAAGAAACTCGACCGAATCACTCTGGGCGACGAAAGTGTTAATTCAGCCACCTCATTGCTTATCGGACTGTCAGACATATGTGCGAGTATAGGAAGGTTAAGGAACAATGAATGACTGTTATTCGTCTGTTGGTACCGTTTTGTCTCATATTCCGAACACTTAAGCTTTGATGGTAATTGAACAGTGTCTTATTATTCAAAATGGTATTCTTTCGCGAAATTAATTTGATTTTTGAATGCAATAGAGTCCTCTTTTTCATTTGACTGCAATAAAATTGATTTACAAATTCATATTCATGGTGAAAAACTAAAAATATGTTTAATCACTTTTGTCTCAAATTCCAAACAGCAAAAATGCATTTTTTTTAAATCATAACTATTAACCTACTGGACCGATTCGTATGATCGATATATCAAGGTAAAGTCATCTTGTTTGTGTCTTGTTTGGAAAAAATGTTATACTCGTAAAAAAATGGATTTGATTTTTGTAATTATTGATTGTATTTGTTTCTTATAGTTTACATGGTTTCGGGACCAAGGGCACTATATCGGTATCGATACCTGTAAATGATTGAAATGAAGTCTATAACCCAAAGATTGTCAGGGTTTTGAATATTGAATTATTTATAACATTGAAGTTTAGTAAATTCACACATGCGTAGAAACTTGATTCATATTCCGAACACTACTTCTATATTAATTTTAATGAAGATTTCTGCATAAAATATCATTATTTTTCGCCCATTTATTGTAGGTTCATATATTCTCTAGCACTTAACATTGAAAAAAAAACAAACAAAATAGTTGAAATAACTACAAAAACTGAAAAATGAACGATGTCTGTTTTTTGCGGAATTTGCTAACGCAAACATTTTATCATTGGTTTGGACTGTCACTTTTTTTGCAAATGTCTAATATTATAAGTTATAGGCTGTATCGATACCTGTAAATGATGTCAAAATTAAGCCTATACCTCAAAGAATGTCGGTGTTTTCATCATTCAATTATATATAACATAAAAGATTAATAAATTTACATTTAAAAATGAAGTGTTCGGAATTTGAGACTGTTCGGAATATGAGACAAAACGGTAAATACAGGGTGCCCAGAGCAACATGTTTTGAGATAAACTATCAACACTAGAACAATACAATTATTCACGAATTTTGCTAAAGAAGCATAAATTAAGATCAGTTAAACAATAAGAAGATTCGTGAATCCGCTGAAATGAATTATAAAGGCCATTAAGTACATGAAATATTTGTTTTGACCTAAGACTACGCCTTTCATTTCTGTACCGGGGTGTAAATTTAAAGTTTCGAAAACCAGTATGGAGTATCGTCAATTAACAAGATTTGCTAGAATTAATATTATTTGAATTTTGATAATCATCTGGCATTTCAGTAATCAAACATTATTTTTAATCATGTATGAATGATGTTCAATGTAATATACATAATTTCCTGTTCAACTAAGTGGTATGATAATCATTTTATTTGAAAGATAAAATGTCTAAGAACTACTACTATTGGCCCGGTAAACTGGTTTCAATAGCTTAAAAATAGTTTTGAAAGCAGACTATTGAAAACACACAAATCTGTATATAAGCGGGCGCCCACTCGGAAATCCATTCGAGGGACCATTGGGTTAAAGTTCCTTGAAAAACAAGAACTGAACTGGAAATCCATTTAGATTGTGAAGCTGATGTAGGATGTTCTCGCTCGTTCACCAAAGCGCTATTTCCTGTTTCTATTCTTGATAAGCTCACATTCGTTCGGTACATTGTTTGGTTTCATAGGTGCAGAGAGTTTGTGTACTGAATCGCGCAAAAGGGTTGTTGATCTTATACGTTGACAAAGATATATTATGGTGGTCGTTGAACAAATATAAAATCGTGTGCGAAGGTAGTTAATGTCATTCAACTTGTACTTTACGCTTAACTCCACTCATAAGGTTCTGTACAACATCTGACTACAGCTTCTTCTGTACGGAAACCCACTTTTTCTTCATGTCTTCTTCAGATTTGACATCCTTGGGATGCTTCCGTAGTGCCTGCTTCATAATAGCCCAGTATTTTTCGATGGGCCTTAGTTACGGTGCGTTGGGGGGTTCATGTCCTTGGTTACGAAAGTGACCTCGTTGGCTTTGTACCACTCCAGGGCATCCTTTGAATAGTGGCACGAAGCTAAATTCGGCCAGAAAATCCTAGGGCTCTCGTATTGCTTCAACAGAGGAAGCAGACGCTCATGTAGACACTCCTTGAGGTAGATCTGCCCGTTTATAGTCCCGGTAGTCACGAACGGCGCACTCCGTTTGGCACATGAGCTGATCGCTTGCCAAATCGTGTATTTCTTGGCAAACCTTGAAAATTTCAACTTTTTACTTCCACATGCCACATCCCTGACCGAAGTATTGGGAGCAGCAGAGTTTCGTAGTAACGTTCAATCACACGACTCATCGTTGACTGCACGATTCCGAGTTGTTTTCAGATGTCCCGATGAAAGAGTTGTGGATTTTTCAGGTGCTTGAGCAAAATCAATTCGCCACGTTGCTTTTCGGGTGACGCCATTTTTTCCAATTTTCAAAAAAACTGACGGCGATAAAAAATACAGTGTAAATAATACACTCTAAACTACTTCTACCCAAATTTTCAAGAGAAAATACCCAATGGGTAATTTTCTGCAGCGTTTTCCCATGATTCAGTTTAATGTGGAACACCTCTTAGCTTCAAATTTAAAGCGGATTCCTATCTCTACATGTGCCATGGAAATATAAAGGAACCTTTGTGGATAGATTATTGTGCAAGGAATTGAATAAATTATTGAAAAAATAGTAGGGTCCCAATCCAGGAAGAATGCTGGGAATGGATGAGCACCTTAACACTCTATCTACCGCTAGCCTATTAACCAGTCTTTTTGTTCATAGTATAAGTTTACTAAATTTAGCTTCCTTTGAGACAAAAGAAATAATCGTAACACGATATGTCACATGATATGTCAAACTTAGCCGGTACTGGAAATAAATGCGGGCGAAACCAAGCCGGTACTTCTCAAACGGCGGTCGATAAAGTGTTAATGAAGCCACCTTGGCTGACAACAGTTTAAAGTTTGTAGATCCTAGAAGACGTGTTTTAGTTATCCGAAATATATATGGTTCATATGTATTGTCTCTGTTATTTTTTACTTTTGATCAACAGTGTTTTTGTGAAACAACATCAATGTAAGAAAACCGGAGGATACCGAGTCTCTTGTGTTTATGTCAGAATATCCACGACTGACTTAGGTCTCCAATGCGTCCCAACTAGGATTGGGCGATTTTCATAAAAAGATCGATCTTGTCGAATCGATTTTCCAAACGCGGAAGGGATCGATCCACTGGTTAAATCGGTACCGAAGAATCGATCTTTGCCGAATCAATCTTTGAAAAATTAAAAGCTTTTTTTCGATTTATTTTCTTATTCAATATGAATGTCGTCTTTTCTTTAAACAGTCGTTTTTTTGAATGAATTAATTGAAAAAGCATTATTAGAAATTCAACAACCACCCAGAACTCAACTAACAATGATCCCATAAAAACCAATTGTGCCATACATCTGTCATTTTGTCGAAGCCTTCTTGATTTCGGCGCCACTTTTAAAAAACAACCTTTGGTACTTTCGTATTAGCGTCACCGACCCGCCGTCGGAAGCGGCGGCTTTTCGCAAACAAACATGTGTTCCATCGATTGCCCGGTTAGTTTGAAACATAGGAGACGAACCTTTAGTTAGGTCCAACCGAGCGTTAGCGAGCTATTGATTGCTATCTATTGTATTTCGGTTCCGGTGACGTTAATACGAAAGTACCCAACCTTTCCCCTGTGATTGATGTCAACAACAGTTTCAGTGATTCTAATCGCAACTGGTTACAGTACATCCCCTCAGTAGCTACCGCTAGTACTGTCTCTGTCAGCATTTGTACAGAAGTAAATTGTAGAAGAAGCGATTCAAGTGTTAATATTACGTTTAAAAAAATAGTTGGGTGATCTTTGGTGGGATAAAAAATGGATGTATACTGACAAATAAATCTACAATTTTGACGTAGGACTACGTCTTTCATTTCTATACCGAGGTGTAAAACCAAACTTTCGAGAACGAAAGCGTTACGCCGGAGACCGAGATTTTGAGCGTTAATAGCTCTTAAACAACTGAACGAAATGGTATGATAAACACTTCATTTGAAAGATAAAATGTCTACGCGTCATATACTTGTTACTTTTTCATCCAAAAACTTGTTTCAATAGTCTTAAAATTGCTTTCAAAACATGCTATTGAAATCAAAAATCGGTATATAAGCGAGCGCCGCTCGTAAACCCACTCATTTATGATTGAACAGCGATTGGAGCATGTTGTCGCTGTTGTTGTGAAGCTAATTTCGTTTATTATGAAAGCGCTGATGAACGGTGTCACCAAGAGCCTGTTTGTGCACCTAAGGCCAAAAGGGAATCCATCAGGAGGAGAGTGATGCCACGGTTCCGCTTGAAACATCGGAGCAGCCACCACACACACACACATACACGCGCGGAATTCTCGTTGCTATCATCGTTGCTGAAAAATAATCTGCCAGTTCCCCTGGGAATTGAAAAATACATTCATGCGAAATAGTTTATTTTAATGTTTTCTATCCATATAACACTACAACCAAATACATTTGGTTTTGTTATTTTTCAATCAATCGCAATTAACAGGAAAGCTTCTGAATATTTTTTCCCCATCAGTGGAAATTTTCATATCCAATATTGGATGCATAACATGAAAAACGGAAAATGTTTCACATCGCGAAAATCAAGTCATTTTCGAGCGATTATTTGCTTTCTACTCATATAATGCTGCGACCAAATACATTTCGTTTTTGATTTTTTCAATCAAGTGCGATCAACGTAAGACCACGTCTTTCGGCAATTTATTAGAGGTGCAATGAATCTTTAGGAATTCCCGCTCTACGCGCACTGACAAACAATGTTTACTCAACAATTTCTCAAACTAGAAATGGGTGTTGTGAGGAAGGATTAGCGAACGCGAAAACGACAAACGGGAGAAAGATACGTTTGGAGGTTGAAGGAAATTGGCAGAAAACTTCTTCATTCTATCATTCAAATAATGTGATTAATACCACATCGTTTTGCCAGAAAGAGATTATTAATGCTCAAAGGAGGAATCGAGTCCTCCGAGGAAATTACCCAGCGCAAATTAGAGTCGACTATCAATTGCGGCATTCGTACACAAATAATTTTACAATGCAGTTTCACCAAAGTGATTTCTTCGGATATATTCACTACATCATGTCATGTATTTCATATTCTTCATTAAGAAATCCATATCCATGGCACCTACCGGTAACGAATTATTATCGAAACCACGATTTTCGCTAAATGCTCCTTTCAGTTCGGCCTGTAAAAAACTTTTCTGTACTCTAATCCATCAAATTTGGAGCCCTGAAAAGGGCCGTTGATTATATGCTAAGCTAATATAGCACGCTCTCCTCGGATACAATGGGCCAGCTGGATGTCCTTGGGCATGATGTGACGCGTTGCGTTTTGCATGGATAGCACACAAATTGGTATCTTCGAATAAGCCTCCTGCAGCGTCATAACAGCGGAACTTTGGAAGCGCAAGTCGGTTTTGAAGTCCTGAGCAATTCCACGAACCAAATGCTGCAAAGGTAGCTTGCGGATCAGCAATTCGGTCGACTTCCGATAGCGATGAATTTCACGCAAAGTTCCCGGTCGATAGGCTTCTCCACCTATCCTGCTACTGGTGCGCTTATCCGAGCTGACTTCGTGTGCCTTACCACCGAATGACTAACGAGCTCGAGTCCTCACGGTGCGAGAGTAGAGTAAGAAATGAACGAAAGCAAAGGAAGCGTCATTTTATAAACCATAAAAGTATAGAATCTAAATCCCACCCTTATTATATTCGTAAGTATACAGTAAGCTTATACAATAAAGAGGGTGGGGTTTACATTCGATTCTTCGAATACTCTACTCTCGCACCGTGAGGACTCGTTTCATCGGGACTAAGCAGACAGCTCGTTAGTCTTTCGGTGGCAAGGCACCACGAAAGCAGCTCGGATAAGCGCATCAGCCGCAGGAAGCGTGAAGAAGCCACATCGCTATCGACCGGGAACTTTGCGTGAAATTCGACGCTATCAGAAATCGACCGAATTGCTGATCCGCAAGCTACCTTTGCAGCATTTGGTTCGTGAAATTGCTCATGACTTCAAAACCGACTTGCGCTTCCAAAGTTCCGCGGTTATGACGCTGCAGGAGGCTTATTCGTAGATACAAATTTGTGTGCTATCCATGCAAAACGCGTCACATCATGCCCAAGGACATCCAGCTGGCCCATCGTATCCGAGGAGAGCGTGCTATATTAGCTTAGCATATAATCAACGGCCCTTTTCAGGGCTCCAAATTTGATGGATTAGAGTACAGAAAAGTTTTTTACAGGCCGAACTGAAAGGAGCATTTAGCGAAAATCGTGGTTTCGATAATAATTCGTTACCGGTAGGTGCCATGGATATGGATTTGATAATGAAGAATATGAAATATATGACATGATGTAGTGAATATATCCCCATATCGAAGAAATCACTTTGATGAAACTGTTTACCGTTTGTCGTTTTTAAGTGTTGGGAAAGGGCATTATTTTTGCTGAGTAAATTCCAAGAAAAAATCCATTCCTTCTTTAAGCGTGATTCATTCTGCCTCGGATCAACGGAACAGTATGATAATCATTTCATACAAAAGATAAAATGTCCAAGAGTTATATGATTGCTATTTATTGAGTCGAAAAATTGTTTCAATAGCTTAATGATAACTTCGAAAACAGGTTATTGAAATCATTCGTACCCGTATGTAGCGCGTCCACTTGGAAACCCATTAATCTTATTGGAATGTGAGATGGGGAAGCTCATACTTACGTCTATGCATTATGCTGTACACTACAGACTTTTTTTCTCCGTACTGATTAAGAAGCCGACCGAACTATCGGTCGACAAGTCAGTCTGCAGTCGGCGGGGGCTCTTAATTTCGTTTTTGCAGGCCGAACCGAAAAAATTTCAGTCGAGTTAACTCTTTTTTACAGTAATGCTTTTGAATCCGGACACTTTGCATTACATTCAATATCATACCACAGCCATAACATTTTTTTCATGTTGAATTTATGCGATTAATAGTTGCTAATATAGTTACTGATAGTTTCTTGATAGTTACTATTCAATCGCATTAATTCAACATGCAGAAAATGTTGTGGCTGCGGTATGGTATTAAATGTAACGCAAAGTGTCCGGATTCAAATACATTACTGTATACTTACTTCGATGTTATTCGTTTCTCTCTCAGGGTAAGCAACGAATATAATAAGGGTGAGGTTTAGATTCTATACTTTTATGGTTTATAAAATGACGCTTCCTTTGCTTTCGTTCATTTCTTACTCTACTCTCGCACCGTGACGACTCGTTTGTTTGGGACCAAGCAGATAGCAAGTTAGTCTTTCAGTGGTAAGGCACACGAAAGCAGCTCGGATAAGCGCACCAGCCGCAGGATAGGTGAAGAAGCCACATCGCTATCGACTGGGAACTTTGCGTGAAATTCATCGCTATCGGAAGTCGACCGAATTGCTAATCCGCAAGCTACCTTTGCAGCTTTTGGATCGTGGAATTGCTCAGGACTTCAAAACCGACTTGCGCTTCCAAAGTTCCGCTGTTATGACGCTGCAGGAGGCTTATTCGAAGATACCAATTTGTGTGCTATCCACGCGAAACGCGTCACATCATGCCCAAGGACATTCAGCTGGCCCATCGAATCCAAGGAGAGGGTGCTATATTAGCTTAGCATATAATCAACGGCCCTTTTCAGGGCTCCAAATTTGATGGATTAGAGTTTAGAAAAGTTTTTACAGGCCAAACTGAAACGAGAATTTTCGTGTGGATGCCATACAGCATCGAGAAAATTCCGGAAAGATCTAATCGTTGCTGAAAAATAATCTGCCAGTTCCCTGGGAATTGAAGAATACATCCATGCGAAAGAGTTTATTTAAATGTTTTCTAATTATATGGCGAACACAGCGACCAAATACATTTGATTTCGTAATTTTTCAATCAAGTGTAATTAGCTGGAAAGCTTCTGAAGATTATTCTTTCCCATCAGTAGGATATTTTCGTATCCAATATTGGATGCATAACATGAAAAACGGAAAATGTTTCGTATCGCGAAAATTATATAATTTTCAATCGATTATTGCTCAGTCGCCGAAATTTTCATACTCAGAGAGTTCATTCTCCTCTAGTTTGCCTTCCAAATTGCCATCGTTAACCACACCTTCTCTCGATTCAATCACGCACGAAAAGCATACTGAAATGATATTGTGGTGGTGAAACCGATTCATTTTTCGTGAGGCGTCGTGCACAAATTACGTAACGTGATAAGGGGGGAGGGGGTAGATGTTGCGTTACTTTCTGTTTATTAGAGATAGGAAATTGCGTTACGAAAGGGGGGGTGATTTTCAGAATTCAGATTTTTAGCGTTACGGAAGCGTAACGCTAAAGAATTCGGATTTTTAGCGTTACGTAATTTGTGCACGACGCCTGAGGACATCGACAAGACAACATCGTTACTGAACGAGCTGAACGGCGAGGGATCGAGGGATTCATTACCTGGCCTGACCTGACCTGAAATGCAATCAGTTTGTTTTACCTGTGAGGGAGCGCAGAAAAGCCGATGCTGATACTCTCGTGACCAAGAGAGTATCAGCATCGAAATACGGTTCCTCGGGAAGACATAGAAGCAGCCGCCACACACACACACATACACGTGCGCAACTCTTTTCGTTTGCTGGTTATCGAGAGGAAACCTGGAAAGAAATGATCGTTGCTGGAAAAATAATCTGCCAGTTCCCCTTGGAATTGAAAATTACATTCAAGCGAGTTTATTTTAATGTTTTCTATCCATATAATACTGCGACCACATACATTTGGTTTTGTGATTTGTCAATCAAGTGCAGTTAGCAGGAAAGCTTATTCTTCAGAACAAGGTTTTTTGTATCCAATATTGGATGCATAAAACCTTGATGCTCCAACGTAACACTCTCGTTTTTGAAGTCACCCAAATATTTATTTATTCATTCATTCAGTATGGATTTAGATTCAACTTCAAACAAATGATCTCTAAATCAACGATAGTCCTACGCCACCCTTGCGGTTATACCATAGATATAACCCACTTCCTGTTTTTTTTTCTAAGATCGAAAAGATCGAAAGCAAAAAAAATAGATTTTCTCGAGTACAAAAGATCGAGGCGAAAATCGGAAATCGGAATGGGAAAGATCGATCTTCTAAGAATCGATCCGAGATCGCCCAATCCTAGTCCTAACTGAATGGAACAATTTCGTAGCTCTACGTCACGGTTCACATTCTATGGTCATGTCTTGGACACAACCTTCTATATTTTGACGTAGAACTACAACTAACGGAAATATATGCAGGGTACAATGAAAATCTGAACACTGAGTAAGTTTCAAATAATGAAAAAATTCGAACACTTATAACTCTGCCATTTCCAACAACTAGCAAAGATGCTTGCATCAAAAGATGGGAAATATTTCAAGACATATATTATAATAAAGAAAATCATATTTTTTTAGGTAAACATAAAATAATAAATAAAACATAAAATAATTGTAAAGTTCCAACCATTGTGCCCCTCGAATTGTACCAATCGAACCATAGTAACCAGAGTAACAGTTGAATACAATTTAAATTAATTCTGTTAAATATATATGCATATATACCGTATATACCGGGAACATGTGTTTTTAAAGAAAATGTTTTATTTATCATCTAAATTTATATTATCGTCTTCAAAATAGGGTCCTTCTGAAGCAATACACTTTTTACAACGAACAATCCAGTCATCGATACACTGTAATATAGCTGTATTCAGATACTGCCTTCAGTTCACGCAGCGAATTCGTTTTTTGTCTTCAATGCTGTCGAAATAGGTCCAACATAGTGATAATTTGAGTTTCGGGAATAAGAAAAAGTCACAACCATGTCTCGTCGCCAGTAGTTATGCGTTGAATTAACGTGGGATCAGAATTTGATCGTTCAAGCATGTCTTCAGTCACTTGATTGCAATGGAGTTTTTGAAGAAAATGGAGCTCTTTTGGCACCAGTCGTGCTGCTTCTTTTCTCATGCTCAAAACATCAATTAAAATACGGAACGAACGTTTCGGTAAGAGATATTCATTACACGGGCTTAAACTTGCATGACGATTTCCGAGCATCATTCATCTCATTTTGTCGATGTTCTCGACCGGCTTTGAATGCCTTGTATCGCTCATATACCCGTGTTTTCGACACAGTTGAGTCACCAAATGTATTCGGCAACATTCATCTTTTTACGAGAAACGTTCTGGAGCTGCTAGCTCGCATTTCCGATATGTCCTCTTATGAGTCTTTGTTGAGATTTTTGTAATAGTTTCGTCCCGTTTCAGCATATCGTAGCACAGCATTGCTTGCTGATCCCATCAAATGTGAGTCTTTACTTATCGTCCGTGGGGGTTCCATTCCGGCCTTTTACGGGAGTTCTTTGCATTCGGAACGGTCGTAGTAAATTCACTTTTCATCGCCAGTTACAATACACCACATAAAACTCTTCATTTTTGCCTCCAAACGAGATTACCGTGATATTGAAACAGTTGTAAATGGACCGTTCAGAAATTTGAGTTGGTACCTATTTCCTTTTCTTTTGAATCTGCCGATCGGAGTGAGAACGTTTAGAATGAGCTGTTTCCATAACTTCTGACTCAAGTTCCTCTGCAACTGAGATTTAATGCATTAATGCTAACAATTAATTGTCATCGATTTTTTCGTGATTTGCCAAAATTTTTGCGTGCCATTTGTCATGCTGTTTTGACGTAGGACTACGTCTTACATTAAGGGTGCCAAATCAGAAAACAGGTCCCGTTCTTATGAAATAAAGTTAACGTTAATAACTATTTTTGCTGCGAACGGATTTTAACGATTTGCACACCAATCGAATCGGAAATTTTCTAAGATTTGTTTGATATGCTATACATCACAATCTCACAGTTTGTATATGGTTCAAATTGGTGAAAATTGAAAGCATTCTCATTTCCCCATACATTTGTGTGCTTTCCCGAACAGAGCTGTCAACTACGCGTAACTTATGCAGCCGCTATAATAGAAACAAAGAAGGAGGATAGCGAAAAAAGAATATTTGCGAAGTAAGCTCCACCCTTGCATAGTAAGTAAACTGTCGCTAGCGTATAAGTATTGCATCTCCTCCGAAGAAAATTCTCAGAATCTTTCTGTGCCCGAAACAACAAAAATCGATTATTCTGCTCGTTTTTTGTGCGTCATGAATAGCACACCTTCAACACTTTTAGTTGCCATTCGTATTTGCTTTCGTGCGCATCGGCTCTGTTCCGATGCAACAAGCTCCTAGCTTTGTTGCCGGTTGAATGGCGATGCACGAAAGATTCCTCTCGTTAACCTATTCGCTACCAAGGACAAGTATACTCGTCTTACTCTAAATATATTATAACATGCAGGCTCTTGAATTAGCATTTTTTGTAGCCACGAACATAAATATAAATATGTAAAAAACTTTAAAAAATACGACAAATATTTTTTTTACAAAAATCATACTTCATTTCTTATAGAGAATTTACGACTGAAATTTTCTTGCTATTGAAGCATAAAACTGAAAGCTGATGCTTGGTTAACAGTGTATCTGATATTTCAGTCTTAGTGGAAAATCGGGCTTTGTACCAAATACAATGCGATGTTAACAGGATAGTTTTCGCAGATATTTTACACTTCTACGAAAACATGTCATCTTTGGCAGAAATGATGCCATTTAGGGTGCTGGAGAGTCAAATACGCAAATAATGAGCTGTTTTAGAAGCTTAAAAATGGTTTGTATGTATGCGTGCAGACATTTCTTTCTGTTTTCTTTTCTCATTTCATTTGGGATTGTGCCAAAAAAAAGTCCATATGACGTCAATGGGGATCGAACCAAGGCCGGCTTGGAATGCAAAGCTATTTTACACGACCACGCTATCCGCATGGCTAATGATGCTTCAGCAGTTGTTCATCAAAGACGTGATAATATTGCACCTGATTAAAAAATGAAGTTGGGAAGCGTTTTCTAAGAGTAAAAAAGGAGCGCATGAAGGAGAACAATATGTATCTCGGTCTGGGCCGTGTATGTGGCAAAGTATGCGGAAAGCTTATTTGTATTTTGTTTCGCTCGCTCGTATTAATCTAATATTGCTGTACCATGTATATTATACAAATGCTTACCAGTATTTGTTAGTCATGATATTTTCTGTTATGTTATGTCTCATTTAATGTCATAAATCGGGATGACAAAACATGAGCTAAAATTCAATCGTGTTCTATGCTTTGATGGACGTCACTATCAACGGGTCTCGCCATCCAGACAATGCTCTGCTCGTAAAATGGCTACAATGAGATACGAAGCACTGGTACTTGATATTGCAGCATGAAAAGATTCCGTTTCATTGCACTCATAGTTCACGACCTAATCAAAATGCTAAACCAAAGATCTCGTATAGGATTGGGCGATCTCGGATCGATTTTCAGAAGATCGATCTTTTTCATTCCGATTTCTGATTTTTTGGATCGATCTATTTTACTCGAGATAATAAAAAAAATCGATTTTTTTGCTTTCGATTTTTTTTATCTTAGATTTCGATCTTTTGAAGATTTGTTTTCCAGTATACATCGATTTCAATCTCACCAGAGACCACTTAAAAATTTGTTCGAACATTATGTCAACATTTGGATCGCATCTTCTGTGATTTATTTCCGTACAAATGCTACAGAGATAAAACTAGCGCCAGTTACTGAGGAGATGTAGTGTAACCAGTGGCTCATGGATCACTGTCAATTCCAGGCGAAATGTTGTTTTTTTAGACCAAGCGCCAAAATCTAGAATCGGCTTCGATTAAATGACAGTCGTATGACACGATTGACTTTTATGGGCTTAGGCCTTCGTAGATACTAGTTGTTGTTATTCTAATAATACTTTTTTCAATCAATGTCCTCCTTAATGACTTCTTGACGGCACAAGATTAATGCTCTGGAAATTTTATTTTTGAACTTTAAGAATTTTTGTGACCTGCATACTGAGGAACAAAACAAAAGGCTTTTGATGTTTCATTATAAATATGAAATTTGTATTCCCTGTTTAAAGAAAAGACGATACTCCTATAGAATAAGCAGATAAATTGAAAAAAAAAACGATTTTTCAAAGATCGATTTTTTTATAAAGATCGTCCAATCCTAATCTCGTATCGCAGTCGCCTCATCCACAGATCTGGCCCCTTCTGGTTGCCTCGATGGTATAAGGACTTGAAAATGAAATAAAAAACGGACGATCTCGACACATGAATCGCAAATATTTTGAAACAGTTGATCGATCAATACTCAATATTGTTGTCAATTCTGATTGTGTTTTATTACAATCTTGAATAAAAATTCTCCCATTTAAGCGTTAATATCAAAATCATACAGTTTAAAAAAAACAGGCTTGCATTGACCGAAATTAGTTCCGAGTCAACGACGCAATATTCTGCAAATGATTTTGAACAAATTATTTTTGTATTCTTTCTCGTTTGTGTATGTTTTTGTATTTCCAAAAAATTTATATTATTCATTGATTGAAAAATCGTTAAACTAAGTTACGCATCTAGTTTGTTCACTATTTTTGTAAATATCAAACTACTTTTGTTGTATACCGAGCGGAAGTTGTCAAAAGAAAAGATTAATCAAATATTTTTCTTCATGGATGGAGTCTGAAGTATACGATAAATTTAGGAGATTCGGCCAACCGCAGTCCCATGAGCCCTTTGTTCACTATATTAGAAAAAAAAATTAACACCTTGCGGACTGTTCACGAGATTTATCGTGTTTCGCGTCCCATCCGTTGCGGACCGCTCGCGAGATTTCTCGTTTTCGCGTTCCTTCTTTACGGACTTGTGTGAAATTAGCGGATAAAAATTTTTGTTGCGTTCAAATTTCTGTTCAACGTCTTGCTGGATGTAATGAATAATGAATTATTTCAACTGAAATAAATTGATTGTTTATCAAGTAACAACCTTCAAAATCATGCTCATTAGATAGAGAATTGAATCATTCATCTTTCCACATAGTTCATTTTTTTCTTGATCGGTTAAAAGCTTTAGACTGAAACATGAGCATGTGTCAATATAGGAAAATTTACAGAATTTTGAAAATCAAAAAAAGTTTTTCGAATAGAGTTATCGAAATTATTCGATAGAGGAATATTTTACCTATCTTCCAGCCACAATTTTATAAATCGAAAAAAGAGTATGGGAAAATTTATAAGCCAAGTTGTATAGGAGAAATTAATTATGTTAATGAAAATTGAAAAAAGTTATTTGAAGTTATTTTAACGCATTCTCGAGATAGTACTTATTCGATATAGAATATTTTTATCTATCTTTAGAAAAATTTCCATTGATCGGAAAAGGGTCTAAGTAAAGTTATAGCGAACCTATACAACTTGTATGGGGGAAATTAATTAATTAAAGAACATTTTAAAAAATTATTTCAAAGGACCCAAAACACATTTTTGAGATAATACTCATTGGATAGAGAATACTTTTATCCATCTTCAGCCAAATTTTCGTTGGCCGGAAAAGAGTCTGAGAAAAGGTATGGGCCAAAATGTATACAAGTTGTAGGAGGGAAATTGATAAATTTATCGAAAATGGAACTAGAACTTTTTCACACTCGAAAAAAATGAAGGAACAGAGTGCGAAGTTGAAATTTTTAGGAAAATTTTGAAATGCTTCAAAATTGTGAAATATCAACGCATGAAGATGGGATATAAATCACTTTAAAGCACAATTTACATGGATTTACACGAAATATTTTACAGTGAAATTTGTACTTCGATGTATGTAGATATAGTGGATAAAAATATCGGGAAGAAATGAGAAATCGATTTCTTTCTGATAGTAAATCCAACTAACGTTATCAACTATCTTTCATTTGATTTATATAACGTTGTTGTGGGCCATTCAGTACTGAGATATTATTGCATGAACGAAAAATTACGAATTCGCATTTGAATAAATAGTTCAATAAATGATAATCGAAAAACAGTTTTGAAAACTCTAATAAATTCTATACACCCAGGATTTTTTTACGCAGGGGATAGAATTTTGATACACCATAGTAAATGTAGTTTGAGTATTTTCTCAAATTTTCATTTCCAAGCCTATTGAGAAGGGGAAAAAAAGAAAAACTCATATTTTCACTATAGCTCTTATAGTGAACCATATAGGAGAATTATCTTATTATTATCTGAAAAAAATCACACATATCTATAAAAGGCGTAGGAACACATTTAAATACGAATTAAAGTAGTACCGAATCTCTAAATACAAAAAAAAATTCAATATTTCAAAATTTTTTAAGTACCTCAATTTTTTAGGAATTTATTTTTTGGTTATATTTCTCGGTATATCATAGTAAGATGCAC
Organism: Toxorhynchites rutilus septentrionalis; assembly: GCF_029784135.1. Lineage (NCBI taxonomy): Eukaryota > Metazoa > Arthropoda > Insecta > Diptera > Culicidae > Toxorhynchites > Toxorhynchites rutilus. Next base: position 127,740,637 of record NC_073745.1, read on the forward strand.
AATCAGTTTTTTTTAAATTTTTTATCTCAAAGCTATAGAGAATGCCAAAATTTAAAAGGTACGTTTTTCACCATAGATCCTATGGAGTCAAAATTTCTGTAAAATAGAATTTTTTACATCCTTTTTACTTTTTACTTCCTTACCCAGCCAGACCCTTTCCCCGTACAACTCGTGAACGTTTTGGCCAATAACTTTTCTCATACCCTTTTCGGACTAATGAAAATTTGGCTGAAGAAAAATAAAAATATTCTTTATCGAATGAGTACTATCTCGAAAAGTGTTTTCGTCGAAAGAACCGAAAACACATTCTCGAGATAGTACTCATTGATTCAATTCTCTATCTAATGAGCATGATTTTGAAGGTTGTTACTTGACAAACAATCAATTTATTTCAACTGAATTAATCCATTATTCATTAAATCCAGCAAGACTTTGAACAGAAACTTGCACGCAACAAAAACTTTTATCCGCTGAACTTTCATCCGCTAACTTCACATAAGAGGCGAATGAACTGCAAAGTTTAAAGCCTCTTAAAAACTTGCAAGCAAAGCAAGCAACTTCACCCAAGTCAAAACGTGCGGTCCCGGGCCATGTCTTACATATTTCTTCCCGGTCCTTAAAGTGTTAAGATCGGTTTCTAGTCTATTTATAAAGTTTGAGTTGTTTTTAAAAGAAACATCCGCAGATATCACTCCCGTTTGAACCCACACCAATGGAAAGAAATTCACGCACACAACATCGTTTGTTATTCATTCGCTGGCGGAAAAATATGCTGTTTCGTTCCGGCATCATACCCCATACAGAGATGCAACAACATTCAGCGCACAGTGTTATGTCTCTGTGTGACGCGTTGCTGGTCGTCGCGGATGCAGCACATGCACCAGCTTCCTCTCGCGTAAACTTACCCACCGCCGCTTCTCTGCACATACGAAACTAGAACGATGCTAATGGTACACATGCGTTCGAAGCACCCGGACCAGTAAACAAAGCAATTCGCATCTTGAGGAACCTGCGGGGCTGAGAGCGTTGCGGAGGGAGTGAGTGCACAGGTTGCAGTCGTGAAGTGGAAGGCGTACGTGCCTCTATGCAGACAAAGCGTCCACGACAGATCCTAGCCAGAAGATCCCCGCGGAGTCGATCGACCAACCGATTCTTTTGCTGAGTTTTCATTCTTCAATTCGTATTTGCAAACAGTGCAAATTCGAACTATTATTATGCGCATGAACCGAAGATATTTCCGGATATCATTCAAATCTAGTTATTAAAGCTCAGACTCAGAATCACCCATATTCAGTCGGTGAAGACACTGCATTATTCACACGCTGATGGCTTTCGATATCGAAAGAGGAAGGAAAAAACGAGAAAGCGTTAGATATTTCATTACGGAAATAGGAACACCGTAAGATGTGGCTTAGATGAATAAACAAGTAAACAGTGAATTATAGCACTTTGGCATCGGAACGATGCGGATGCCATAACTTTACCACTTCATTGCGCAATGTTTGCGGGTGAGGAAAGCGGAACGGGAGGTATGGCCTTCTTATTGGCTAGCGGGTGGTGCTTCACAACTCTTACCAACGCGCATAGGTCAGCCACAAGTTATTAATGATTAATTTACGCTAACGATGGCGGGTGATATAAAATGTCTGGAGGAGCAAAATGGATCGGGTTATTTATGTATACTTGGAATAATGAAGCCTACATTTTTTTGTTTTCCATCGTAATTTGCTAAAAATTAACTGTAGTCCGATTATAACTAATTTCCTTATTCATATCTTCATTTGTGTTCGAATTAAGGTTAATGATTCGGTACATTATTCTGTACACATAGTTTATTCAGAAATCATTGAATCAAATGATTTTTCTCTAAATAGCTGATAGAAGTTTGATTACTTTGAAGCGATCAAGTTATCGGGTGAATTTTTGTTTTCTTTATAAAATTGGGAAGCCACTCTTCAGAAAGGGCCGACAACATGGACCGGAAAAAATAGTAATCTGAGACAACAAGGTCTGGGGAATATGGCGGGTGAGGCAGAACCTTCCAGTTTACTCTTTCTAGATAATTATTAAAAGATCCAGGAACATAGTGTCGGGCGTTGTCATACTGTCAAACGAACATGTCGTGTCTAAAGGGTGTCGCACGTCA